>NW_010972581.1:2706378-2714855 GCF_000737465.1 Haliaeetus leucocephalus | reverse complement strand
GCATCCAGCACTGCAATAAAGAATGCCTGCTTTCTAAAACTCCAAAATGAGTCTTAGAGAGTTTCTTCGACCGGCTTTTCGGTATCAGCTCCAGATAAAATGCATAGCATTTCTAGGCTTTCCTACGTAATGCCAGGGAGAGAAGTGGAAAGGAACTTTCTGAGATGATGGATACTTTGCAAAATAATCTGGTAGAATAGGGATTAAGGGAATTAAATGTACAGAACAGTATAGCAATTAGGAGGGAGCAAACTCTAATCTGTGAGATCACAGTATATCTGCAGTATCTAAAGAGAAGTACCCACATGCGGGTTAACCAGCTATTGTGGTTATGAAGAAAACAATAAACAGGGTCCTAATAAAATACACTGAGCTTACAAAGAGTACAAAAAATATATTTCTTACTTGCAAAGATATTAATCACAAGGGAATACTTTGGTATCATCAGTTTCAGCTGGTAGTTTACAATGGAATGAAGAGGAATTTTCATATATGCCCAACATTTTCTGACTATACCAGTGTGTCAGATAATATATAGGTTCATAGCTTTACGGAGAGAACAGCCAATTGTAGCTGGATTCATGCATGCAGCCATAAGGGTGAGAAATCTCATGATTCATGAAGGATTTTAAAGGTTTAGCTTCAAAGTTTGCAAAAAAAGACTTAAGAAAACTATCTTCTTTGGATTTAAAGGATGTTTAAATATTTTTACATAAGAAGTTTAATAATTATATATTTAGTAGTTTTACATAATTTGCAATTATCAAGCCTAAAGGAGAGATTTGCAAATAAGGCATTTTAGCAAGTATTATGGGTGAAAAATAATATACAGACAAGACAGGCAGAAAAAATTATTTGCAAAAGCATCAGTAAGAAGTTGTACCAGCCTGCTCAGTGGTTCACTTATTTATTCCTGGTTATGCATTAAAATAATCAGCACAATTTAATCTCATTCAGGCACAACATCTTTTTGCACATGGATTAATGTCCTTTTATTCATTAATATACATTTCCTTTATAATTTCAGCTATCATTTGTGGAGTGTAAACAGTTTCTAATGGTTCCTTTCTGCTCTACACTTGAACAATGGCTTTAGTAATCAAGTAGAAAATTAATGAGAAGCACAAGCTTATTTCTAATTATACTCAGACTAAATTGTTATTTAAAGTATGAAGAGTGTGTGAACTATTATTCTACAAATCTCCTCTAATTCCTCACAGATCCTAATTAGAGTTTGTCATACCCATACTCCAGAATTACTTGCTTTCCCAAACTAACTCTAAACCAAGCTTCTCCGTTGTAACCTACTTGTCAGCTAGAAAATATACTCTTCCATTTTTGATCCCGTTAAGAACAATGGTTTTTTTCACATTCTTAAAACTAGGTACCTTAACTCCACCAGTACTTACTGATTTTGGCAGGGCTTTAATGGAGTACAACATCAACTATCAAGGATGTCAGTCAAGATACAGGTGAAAACTTCAGCAAATATGGCCACTATATGGGTAACAGCAAGCAGGTAACACAGAGCTGCCTGTGATGTTTGTGCCCAGGAAGGGAATATTAGTGAGAAGACCTCTCTAATGGTCAAAGGGTTCTCTTCATACATCAAATTTCTTTTGAAATCATATATTTAGGGCCTGTTCTGCAGAGGAAGAAGAACTGAGTTGTTGGATTCACTTGCTCACGCTGTTTCTCCCTCTACTTAGCCTTTTGCATGTTCCTGCTATTTTCTCTCTATTCTTAAGAGTACTCACAGAAGATAAATTCCAGATGCCAGTTTCATTCCTGGATGATCTGAGGGCTGATTTATTCAAAGAAAAGACTGATCTGCCATTACTGTGAGATAGTGCTGCTGTGTTACAGAAGGTATCCAATGATATACACAGTGTTCCTGGGTATGGAACAAAGCCTTTACTTCGAAATACCTTTAAATTATCAGTCAATTCAGGGTCTTAGCTAATGGCATTCTAAATAGGAGCCTATGAAAAGAAGAGTGAGAAAGAGAGAAAAATGCAAAACTGGAAAAGCCAGACCAGACATAAATAACTGTTGAAGTGCAAAGCCCCCTGTAGAGAGAATATTAATAATACTTTGGGCTCACACCAGTCAGCTTGGCAAACATTTTATGAACACCAATTTGCACAACCCTGCTGCAAGGTAGCAATGTATTCTTTTAGGCAGAGTTCCTCAAGCAAGTCTTGATCATAGCCTAAGGGTCCTTTTAGGGAAAATGACACAAAGAACGGCTCAAGGCCATATTCAGAAACTATTTGATTTCAGTTCTGAGAAATATAAAATAAGTCTCCATGAACTCTCTAACAGGTACTTCTTCCCTGGTTGCAAAGCCACCTGAGTCCAAAATGTAGCAAGCATACATAAAAGCAAGAAACTCAAATTACCAGATCACTGCTGAAGCCATACCTCACACAATCCCAAAGGTAAACATCCAGCTGGCCACTACTGTCCTTTCTGAAATACTGCTCACATTTGGTCACATTACAAGCTGAAGTATGCAAGTGCAAAGCACTCCTTTACTTGTCTGAAGATCTCCTCAAAGTTACCACCTTGGTCATCTCCTGAAGGGGCACCTTCTGGAGCCTAACCTGCTAATCAGGTCTCTTCAGGTAAGTTTGGCAATATCAAAGTAAAATGACTCAAAGCTAAGACACCAGTGTCAGAAGATGTCAATGATTTCAGATGGAGTCCAGAATTTCAGAAATACCTATCTCACATTCTGACAAGAGACTGTTTTGGGTTTGTGTGGTGGGGTATTGGTAGCAGGGGAGGGGCTACAGGGGTGGCTCCTGTGAGAAGCTGCTAGAAGTTTCCCAGGCTCCCAGTCAGACCTGCCTCTGGCCCAGGCTGACCCAAACAGTGACAGTGGTAATGTCTCTGGGATAACATATTTAAGAAGGGAAACCTGCAGCAGAGTAGGAGAGTGGGATGTGAGAGAAACCCCTCTGCAGATACCGATGTCAGTGAGGAAGGAGGGGGAGGAGGGGATGCCCCTGCAGCCCGTGGTGAGACAGCAGGCTGTCCCCCCCAGCCCATGGAGGTGAGTGGGAGAGCAGAAGCCCACCTGCGGCCCGTGGAGGATGCCACGCCGGAGCAGTTGGATGCCCCCAAAGATGGTTGTGACTCCATGAGAAAGCCCGTGCAGGAGCAGCCTGTGACTGAAGGACTGCAGCCCATGGGAAGGACCCATGCTGGAGCAGTTCTTGAAGGACTGTCTCCCGTGGGAGGGACCCCACGCTGGAGCAGGGGAAGAGTGAGGAGTCGTCCCCCTGAGGAGGAAGGAGCGGCAGAGACAAGGTGTGATAAACTGACCCCAACCCACATTCCCTGTCCTCCTGTGCCACTGCAGGGAAGGAAGTAGAGAAAATCGGGAGTGGAGTTGAGCCCGGGAAGGAGGGAGGCATGGGGTGGGGGGGAGATGTTTTAAGATTCTGTTTTATTTCTCATTGTCCTTGTTTTGATTTGATTTGTAGTAAATTAAATTGATTTTGTTTTTTCCCGTGTCTGGTTTTTGCCCATGTCCATAATTGGTGAGTGTTCTATCCCTGTCCTTGTCTTGACCCATGAGCATTTCTTTATGTTTTCTCCTCCCCATCCCAACAGGGGGAGGAGTAGGCAAGCTGCCTTGCAGTGCTTTGTTGCCGGCTGGGATTAAACCACGATAGTAACTCAGTTGTAATGCAGGTATCTCAGATGCCTTTAGAGTACCTAGCATGAATACCACCATCACACTCACAGCAGCACACAAAAAAGAGCATGTAGTTTAATACCAGCTCAAGTTAATTAAGAAAAAAAAATAATTTTACTTTCTACACTGGTACAGTGTAGAAAGAGCCTTACTTTGTCTGCATTGGTATGACTGTACTGGGGAACTCAGAAGAACCATGTAAAAATCCACACCCAAATTTATGTCCTTCTTAAAACAGAAATAGCACTTCCCCTTCCTTTGTTTCCACTTTTTGCTCCATCCAATACATTGAGACTGTTCCCCTACCCTTTAAATGCAAGTTGCTTTTCCTTTCATTTTTCATTTGTGACAGACCATCTCCAGCAATATCTCTCCTGAACAACTTCAATCATTCTCTCTCTTTTTTGCTTTGTTAGTTGTAGTTTGTAGCTGACTAGTACCTTCAGGAGTTTCCACCTCCACATTCCAACCCCTGTTATGCAGGGTGTTGCACAGAGATGCATGCCCATGCGTCCATATGCAACACTTTTTGCTCTAGGTCTGCCCACACCCTGCACCATGGCAGCACAGACCAGCTGGAATACCTCCATGTGGTGATATTAAAGCATGGCTCTACCCACAGTAATAAGCCCATCAGAAACAATGTAATATGGGACTTGTACTGCACTGTGATAACAACTTCTTTGGATCTGAAACAGGTTCATATCCTCACAATTCAGAGTTAGCATGCAATCACCTGCACTTCACTGTGCAGACATGCTTTAAGAAAACTAGCCCTCTTGACAAATAGAGATATTGCTCTGCTTTTAACATGTACGCAAGGACAGTTAAACAAAGTCAGTGCGATGTTGTGGTCTTTATTATTGCATGCGAAGGAACATGTTTTTCAAACACAGGTTTGCAGACAGTTTGCCTCAAATGATCAAGTCCCCCCATAGGAAGCATCAGAGACCTAAAGGCAGCAATAAAAACAGTACTTTTCAACCTGGATGGCATGCAATTGATGTGTCTTTGATAATGTGAAGGCAAAAGAACTGAAAACTCATCATTATGCACATAATCTTTTAGTATTCTTGAAAGATCATCCTGGTAATCTGTCATCTGGATAGGCTTCTGAAAAGCCATAAAAATTGTATAGAGTATTACTTTTCTTCCACCTGGGAGAATATCAGACAGTACTTTTCCCCCCTCTCTTATTAGAGCATCTTGTCTCTTAGTGATGGTGACAATAATTAAATTACCTCAACAGGCTGTTGCACCCCCTTATGTGGATAGCCTTGTGTGTTCAGGTATGCCTTCAATTACTGAAAATTTCAGTCTACTGCAATTGAGTTAAACTCTTTATGCTTATTTTCCCCAAAACAATAAAAGGCAAACAGAAGGCTGAAAGCAACAAAGGAGCCCAGCTTTGGCAGCTCTGTGCTACCAGGCAGTGTCTCTGACTCCTCGTCCCAGAGGAGTTCAGCTCCACATGGAAACTATCCAGGTTTGCTTATCTGGTTTTGGAGACATAGGGTGAGCAGAACCTTCCTCAGGTACCCATCAAGCTGAGTTCCCACTGGGATCCAAACATACTCCTGCCAGTCCCACCGAAATGGATTCCTTCTCTTTTCACTGACAGATATACTTCAAGGCTTATGATTAGCTGATCAGTTTGCTAACCATACACATGCATATAGTATTCATGCATTATATGCATTATATGACTATAGAGTTGGAAGCCGTACTAGCTGAACTTTGCCAAGATTTTGCAAAAATATCCTAATGCAAAGACAGATCCAGCTCTTGAAATCAGAGGGGAGCTGTTACAGGGATTACAAAGGGAGCCAATTAGAACTCCTATGGGAAGCCCAGACTAGCAAAGAAATTTCTCCTATTTTCTTGGTTATTTTCTCATTGCAGGTCTTTTAATTTTAATTACTTTGGCAGTGGGGTAAGAAACGGTAAGAGCTCCTGGTTGGAGCTGACATCTGCAGGGAAAGAACATTATCAATACCACGAGGACATCTAGAGCAGATTGCCCTCAAGCTGACATGGCATTCGACATGAAAGTGGAAGTAATTATGAGGTTGCTGGCCTGGTCCTTCTCTGTCAGTACACAGGCAGTGTGAGAGACACAAAGCTGGCATGGAAGTCTAGTAGGTTCTCAGCAAACTTCCACAGTTCACTGCCATCATGTTTAGACCAACATCAACTCCCTTCTCACCGGCACAGAGCACAGGAAAGCTTCCCCTTCCAGGTCACAGCAATGGTACTGGCAGCTGTCCCTCTGCCTCCCAATCACAAGGGAATTAAAGTGACCACTCTCTCAAAGAGAGAGAAAGAAGTATTGACAAAAATTCCATTGATCTCACCAAATGTTCCAGTCAGAAGTGTCCCATACAAGTTTCTGTGCCATTGCTAAAGAAAAAAGGAAGTGCTCTTCTCCTCATGCCCTTACATCCTTGCTTGCTCTTCTTCCCATACTTATTCATCCCATCCTGGACTTACTCTGAAGCCCAAGACTGCAGCTAGCTGAACTTTGCAAAAGCAGCTCAGCCTTGCTTTGAAATCACATCAAGGTAAGTATGCCACTTCTGTATCACTCTGTGCCATATAGAAGCCATCTTATAAATGTAAGGGTGTGCTTACAGTACTACATCCCAGGGTTATAGAAGTAATTCAAATTTCAGCCCACCATGGATAATAGCTCTGATAGCATATGTCCATACATTCTGTATGGTATGTCTAAATATTTTGATGGTTTTAATATTTTGTACCAGCTGTGGAAACTGGCTTGCTGCTAGATGACTGTAAAAGTGAGATTTGGTAAGTAATTATTAAAAATCTTATATTAACAATATGATTGAAACAATAGACAAAAGTGTAGCCAAGTAATTAACTAGTAGAGGTAGTTGCTCATAAGTTCTACAGTTCTTTGCTCTTACGACTGGATGTTCCTGTACATTAGATAAGAATAATATTGAAACTGACCACATGTGTCTGAAACCACGTTAAGCTCCAAGATCAAAGAACAAGGATGACGAACAAAGACTTGGTCACCCAACAGAATTTCAAATGGGTCAGTAGTCACAAAAGCAGCCCTCTGACTCAAATGAAGAACCATTGCGCATGATCGGATGTAGGCAGTACTATGATAATCAGTTACAATAATTTTTATGTATAGGTATACTAATCTGATTAATATGTAATTAGTTACTCCATATAACCTGTTTGTGCTGAAGCTGTGGCATGCACGCTAGGTGGAACTATCCCCCCTGCATCCAGCACTGCAATAAAGAATGCCTGCTTTCTAAAACTCCAAAATGAGTCTTAGCGAGTATTCCTTTTACGAGCTGTGAATTTCGGTATCAGCTTGACGTACATTTGTGTTGGCTACTAATGACAGAGAGTACTAATGCAAGTTTACTTGCACAAGGCTGTGCTAGGTCACCATGCTGAAATTTACTTAGAATGAAATAACTGTAGGCCATCTTTTACACTTTGTTACTAAATTTTGCTCATTTTAATTGTCACCACTTTATAAATAATGAAAATGTCTCTCATAAAACTTACATGCAAAGTTATTGCTTGTTAGGAGTCTAAATTTACATTTTTTTAATTATTCAGCTTACTTACTAATGTAAATGTCATTTTAAGTATTAATAATACTGATATGACCATGTATTATGCAAAAAACCCCTTTACTTCTCTACCCATGTATGAAAACAACCTGTTTGGGACCTGGAGAACTGGGACATAACACGTCCTCCTGTGGATGAATAAAGGGGGGAAAAAGCTTGAATAATAGAGTCTTTTAGCAGTCTGTCCTACTTAGAATTTAATTGGACTTAATGATGCTGAAAGATCTTTTGCAGGTCTCATTTCTCTACACAGCAGAAAGAGGGTGTGGGCCATGGTGACACGCTTATAGCTCAGCAGGTTTATTATGCCTTTTCAGGGCTGAACGTTTTAAATAGCTGTCTCTGGCCAGCACCCATTGTTCAAATGGCTGGCAGGGCACTGTTAGTAAAGTGTACTCAAGAGATCTTCTGTAATAAAAGCAGGTAATTTGAATTACCTGCATGACATCTCTCCAGTGGGTATGTATTAGCCCAGAGAAAATCTCAGTGATACTTTACAGTAGCACTGTCAAAATATTGACAGTGAATTAGCCACATTATCAAGCTTAGCATGGAATCCCTTCTATTTCTAATTCATCAAGTTTAGCATCTATTCGCAGTGTAGATTATTTAGGAATGAGAACTTGCATGGGTTTGTGCATTAGTCTGATCTGTCTGATAAACACTGACTTGTAAACGACTCGCAAACTGTCCTCTTTGGCAAGTTGTTCACTCACCAGCTGCAGCCCCACTCACATGATGTGAAATCATGCTGTGTTAGTCCCCTCTCCTGACAGGATGACTCAACTGTTTTACGTAAGGGTCAAAGAAACAGTTTGAACTTGGATGGCTTTTGAAGGAGACAGAGGTATTTGAGGAAGGAAAAATAGATGAGGCCTGTACAGCACAGTCAGAATGTTTTGGGAGTGACTAAACATAGGTGTGTAGCACCATTTTGATCATCTTTAGGTATCAAGATGTCTTCACAAGGCTGCAGATGGATTTCAGGGAGACCTATAGACCCTGAAGGGACGCTGGAGGCCGTGTGGGATCCCCTAGAGCATGTAAATGGGGACAGATACCCATGCTTATAAAGCTGAACAGTTTTTTCTCTGTCTTCACAAAAGAGGGCATAACTTCTGTCTGATAATGAAACTGCAAATGAAACT
>NW_010972581.1:2705096-2705372 GCF_000737465.1 Haliaeetus leucocephalus | reverse complement strand
AGCTGCTGTTGTGCAGCAGTTTTTAGCTTCTCTTAAACATGTTATCACAGACGTGCTAGCAATGTTGCTGATATTCTCAGCTTTGGCCAGAGATGGGTCCATCTTGGAGCTGGCTGGAACTGGCTCTGTCCAACATGGGGGCAGTTTCTGACACCTTCTCACAAAAGCCACCCCTGCAGCTGCCCTGTAACCAGAACTTCGTCATATAATCCCAATAAAAATGGCTGCAATGAGGTCTCTTGTCCCAATCCAATGTCAGGGAAGGTTTCGATATGA
>NW_010972581.1:2682334-2704623 GCF_000737465.1 Haliaeetus leucocephalus | reverse complement strand
CTTAAGAAGCATGTCACTAGGTGTTCTATGCACAAGGTTTCTGAGGAGACCTGTTGAGCTGTTTTAAGAGAGAAGAGTGTTTCAAGACACAGTCCCATAAATGTATGAATTCAGTAGTTTCAAAAGATAGACAGCACATAAATGGTGTTGACAATAGGGCTGCATTGTCTTCTGCTTCCAAACAGAGTGGTCCCAGGTAAAAGGAAAATGTTACACCTAGATTTGTATCTTCACATCATTACGCTTAGACCTTAGGTCACCTCAAAACACTGAGATCAACTATATGCAAAGTACATGAGAACATGTGAGAGATGTGAACAGGAGTGAGACTGGTTCATGAGAGCCTTTTGGGTTCCTGAGTGAGTGTGAGGACACCCCAACATCACACAGCTAAGCAAGGTGCTGGAATACCAGTGCTGAGGGCGGGTGGGCAAATCTAGCAAGTACACACTCGCACACAGGATTTCAGTGAGGTTGGCTGGTCAAAGGCTGGTATCTGGTGAAAAAAGGTAAAGGAGCAGTGTGAGACCTTGAGTGGGTTCAAGGGCTAGTCTGCAGCAGGGAGCACTCAGGTACAGGCTGAGGAATCCCAACCTTTGTGAAAAGAGGTGAAAATTTCCGTGTATCTTAGACCATGGGGTTTTTTGAGAAACATCATCCATAACAAAGACCTAATGGATCATATGTGTATTCTGTGCATCCTATGAGAATATACAGTTAACACGCTGGCACAGAGTAAGGGTTTTTTTGCATGTTTACATGTGTCATGTATCTGTATGCACATTTTTATATATCTCATACGCACATAGAACATGTAAATACAGCTGCAACCTGCTGTTTCAATTCTGCATTTTATAAAACCACAGGCTCGACGATGTAAAGAGAATTAATACTACACGGCTGACTTAAGAATCCCCAGGATTTAAAGTGATGGCTCAAAACGCACATATCACTCCTCTAAAAGCTGAGGGCTCTCTCCCTCGAAGAGTTACCTCGGGCGGTGCCCCGACCCGAGGGGGAGTCCCCGACTGCACACCCGCTGCTCCGAGGAGGACTGATTCCAACGTGTCCTCCGGTGGGACCCCGTTTATAGCCCTGTTGAATCTGACCTGTGGTCATTTAAATCTATTGGCCAGGAGGGTCACCTCGGTGTACCTGGCGCATCTCGACTGGCCAGTTCAAATTTCAACCTGCAGCCTCCAGGGTTTCCTTCCCCTTCTCCCTTCCTGGAGAAGTTTTGTTTCCTGCTGGTGGGATGCAGCGGTGGGGAGTGTACTGCCACAAGGTAACAGCACATTTAATGAATCTTATCTTACATTACAGATGTAAGAAAAGTTTAACGGGATTAGTCCTCCAGAATGTGAATGGCAGAATTAACAGACACCTGGTTGTGTTTAACAGAGCTATGTAACATGTATTTCACACTAACATTTATTAAAATTGACTTAGACAATGTCAGGTTGTCTAAGCAATCCAATTTTTATTTTTTTAATCCATTTTTCCATATTTTTGTGCAAGTATACACAGAATAGTTGTCAAAACACCTTTTTTTTTTTCATAGCATGTTGCACTGTATTCATTGTAAGTGACCTTCTAAGTGAAAAACAGCTACACCAAAAAAATACCCAAGGAAATAAATTTGTGCTGTGAAAGAGCACAGATGGATGAACTCTTTTCCATTGCTGTTCTGAATGCAATCTCCAGAAGAGGCGGTTCCTAATCTGCTGATAGCCAGAAGATGAAAGGGAATCACTGCTGCTGCTTGTGGTTAGTTGGTATTGTGGTTAGTGTTAAGTGCTCACCACTGCCCAAGACAATGTGGGAAGATGTGTTTCATTGATATAGGTGGGCCTTAGTCTGACCCAGCATGACCATTCTTCAGGTTTTATGCACCTGTCTCTTGACTTGCATTTAAAAAGCCTGATTATCAAATCCCAGATTCTTTCTGAATCAGCTCCAGAACTGATTCTTTTGGAGTGCCTGGCCCCTCTAATTGTATACAAAGTAGTCTTTTGAGACATGATTTGGACATACAGCTGACTGAAATGCTGCTATCAGACCTGACTTGCTGGCTGTTACCACGGGAAGCACACCGCAATCTTAGTATGAGCTGCAACACCACATAAAAATAAAACTGAATTTTCACAGGAGTATATATGCCCCTTTGCACTACACCCCTGCTGTGCTGTGCACCAGAGAGGAGAGCTCTGCAAGCATGCAGCACTAGGTTTAGTGCAGCTAAGCCCCAAGCAGTCCCGCCCAAAAACAACTAAGACCTGTCTCTACCTTTCCACACAGGCTACTGGATTAAAAAGAAATGCATAATAATAACAAAAAAGAATAAACTGATACATCAGGCAGGCAAAGTCATCAAGAGGCCAACGTGACAAGTTAGGGATCAATGTGTGCCTTGTAGCAGCGTAGTGAAAGGGTCTGCTGCTCAAGTGTAACACTAAACTAGCACCTTCCTCAAGCGTGACACTTATTTTCTCACTTTCTCATCTCCTATCACACTTAAAAATCTTTCCTGCCTCTTCAAAAGCACTATTTGATTGAACAACTACAAATAAAAACATTTATTAAGAAAATCTCTCTGATAATATGGTCTACAGTGCAAAGCTCAATGGAGGGAACGTTAGATTGTCATCATCAGTTTTCAGAACAAACAACAAGAGAGAAATCAAGGTCATTTACAAATTTATGCAATTTATAGCAAAGCCATAACTACCAGAAAGGCAACGAACTCAGAATAGAAGCAGTTCATGTTTTTTTAGGTATGGTAATTGATGTAGATTAATAAAAAGTGAACTAGATTGTGCTTGCAGACTGAAAAAAAAAAACCTGAAAGCCCTGTTGATAAGCATTTTAATCCACTTCATCCTGAACATGGGTAAAGACAATAAAAACTGACTATAACTCAAAAGAAAATTGCCTCCTCTTGAAGTCTAGGACACTAGCCTTTCCCCTTACCTCAACTTGTTTTATTCTTCCAATCTTCCATCTAGTGTGTGCCCCAGCTCCTTGGCTATCAAGTGAGAACAACACTCCTTCTTTCCAAGGAATTGATACTTATTCAGTTCTTAAACACCAGTCTGATGAGGATCGTATGGATATCTAGTCAGACTGCGATCCTTTTACTCATGATGCAGAGAAATCCCAGTGGAAGAAGCAGGTTCTTGAAAAATACACTCAGGTTTAATTTGTATTTTTGTATCAAAAAGTCAGTACCAACAAATCATTTTGCCAAGTAACTACAAATAAGCATATAAACATATAAACACAGTAAAGCATGGACCCACTTTTGCCATGTTCGCTCACACTGAGTTATGCCTTATTTTGCAAAGAGTCCCACTGATCAGATCAGGGCTATTAGTGGAATAAAATGCTACTCAGCATGACTAAGGATGGCAGAATTGGCCCAGAGGAATGTCAAAGTTGTTTAAAAGTTGCCTCCTCAAACATCTTTGCAATCACTTGGCATATTGTAATCATGCTGTTTTATGAACTCCTTTTGGTTAATCCTAGCTTTAATAGTCAACTATTGAGTCTTCAAAGCATTGTTTGCAATCAAGGATTTTCTGTGTCTGTCTCAGCAAATTATATTAAAGCATACTGATGTAATCAGAAAGATCAATTCCTGCATTATGGATATCAAAAATGCCTGTAGCTGTATGTAATACTCCGATACCCATATATGGAGGCATCAAGCACTGAAGAGTTGCTGACATCTCAAGGAATAAAAACATTTTATTTAGAGACCTTTTATACAAATTGTTTTTCTGTGGTTTTCTTCTTCGTTCTTTACTAACAGAAACATTTGCGTGAAAACAGGGTCTCTATTCCTTGGAGTTAATTTGCTGGTCCTGCAACTGCCTCCTCTTCACCAGCATTGACTAAAATCCTCCTTGGTACTTCCCACTTGGTGCTGTATATTTAACTAGGAGGTTAATCTAAGAATTTCCCATTCTAAGTGGCAGTAGGTGGACTAGGGGGAAACAGCAGCATTTGTTCCAATGTCACCTGAGAAAAGTCAGAGAAGATAGAAAATAACAGCTATATGCTGCATTCTCCCAGTAGAGAGTTTTGCAGTTTCTCGTAAAACAGCAGCTAACCTCAAATAGGTTGTAGTGACAATACTCCATTTCTTGCCAATCTGATAGTGAGAAATGAAATGACACTACAATTCATGTTTCACTGTATCCAGAAGTCAGGGTTGCAAGGTTAAACTTAACATCATAATGTAACAACTCATTTTCTATCACTCCCTATTAAATGCTTATTTGTGAAATAGAATTGCCAGAGGTTATGTCATTCAATAAGCTTATGCTGCACCTGTACACAATGTGTTTTGGTCACATAACAAGAAAGCATTCTCAGTTGTACGCCTGACACTTGTAAATACTGAACATTTACATTCATGTAGCAAAATACATGAATCTAAGAATTTGTCCTATTTTATAGTGCAGAGGCTAAATCTTACATTTTATTCATCCACAAATGCAAATTGCTACTCAGATGTGAATGGTACTGTTCTGTATAGTACATTCTCTGGCTTCAGTAGGATGTAGGGTCAAGAAGGCTAAATCTGAACATGATAAAATTAAGAAAGAAATGTTCAGGATTCTGACTGACTTTCAAGGTATCAAGGGGATGGCAATTCTAGACACGTGTTTCTACGAGGTCAAATAGCACAAAGGTTTCAGGCGATGGCTAGAGAAAGCAACCTGAAGGGGGAAAGATTATTGAGTGAAAGACTATTAAGATAGGTTTGTGACCTCAGCTACAAGAATATCACCAGAGTTTGCAGAAAAGGGTAGACATCACTATGTTTTGAACACTGATGGCTTCATCATATGCTGTGAAGACTTTCAAAGGCAAGCAAAATCTTGAGTAGTTTTTCTCATCACACACCTGCACAAACTCTTCACAAACTTTTATTCTGTTGCTCCTTGGGTAATTAGAAAGCAGACAGTATGTACTGTTTTCTAAGCTCACTATAAAATTTTTAAGATCCACATCCCTCTTTTCTCTGACTTGAGTACAATTTCTTTTTACCTGGCAACACACTCACTGCCCTAGCAGTTCCACAGCTGTACTTGTTCCAGAGGTGAAAGTAAAGCATCATACTGGTTTGTATTCTTTCATTCCATAGCATTGCTCTGTTAATCAGTTCTCCAGCCCATTAAGGATGTGGCAGGCCCTTCCATGCCTGAACCCAAATCCATATGAGTCAGAGACAATCCACCCATTAATGTGAATGGGATTTGTATCAGATCTCTTAAATGTAATATTTTTTCTGCAGAAAATGGAGCCATGTAGACAACATGACATACAAGCCGAGTCTAGAAAACTTCTGTTACGGATATTGACTCAAGTTCATTTTAAATAAGCCTGGTCAAATTTACAGTTAGGAATTAAAGGACTGGTTTAGGATTTCAATTCTGATGCTATCAAAATGGATCAAATGGACTTTCCATCCTGAATTTTCAAAGTATTTTTGGATTTCATTTTAAATGCTTTGTTGTTTGAGGGTTTTTTTTTACTTAATAACAAAATAATTCTATTTACTGTGGCATGGGACATTCTGGTGTGCCTAGAATAACTGCTAATGATCTCAAATGGAAAATTCTACCATTCTACCATTATTTCATTTTTTTCTCTGCTGTGGGTAGAAAACAGCTTTCAAAATGTCACCATTTCTGATCATAAGTTGTTGCTACTGCCAGGCTATAGGCATAAGAGGAGAAAACCTCCTCAGGTACTCCTCTGTGCAGCTAGTCTATTTTACAGATACTTCCATTGCCTGAATGTGGGATGATCAGAGCCTTAGTTTCATCCAGGCAGTGTTGCCTGTCACTGTTTTTACTAGTAACACCTTCATTTCCCAACTGGAGTATAAGAAGACCAGAAGGGCAAGAGAAGGGCCAGAAGGGACATCTGCTGCTCTCCCACCAAGATCTAGGGCTGTAGGGTCAGAGCAGTAACTTGGTCATGGATGAGTGAACACATACATGTTTAAGGATGAACATGAGAGGTTTCACTATCTTGTTAGGATCCTGGACAGCTGAGGATTTAATGGGGTATGATAACTACATATTGTCCATTATTTGGAACTCTGGAGGAACTTGTCCTCACAGTGTAAAGCCCAAGAATATGGCAGTTTTGTGTGCAGTGCCCAGTTCTGTGTGGGCAGAAGCCTAGCAGTCAGCCTGCATCTCAGCAAATAGGAGATCACAACCAACTCTAGAGGAGAGGTCCTTCAGTGGTTATGAAGAGATTTGTTTAGAAACATCTTAAAAAGAACCTTGACAATAATTTGGTTTTTAACCAAGTTAACAAAAGGGATCAAAGTGCAGCATGCAAATTCTTGGTTTTCATGCAAAGATTGATAGTTCCACACCAGAAGAGTTCATAAGCCACAAACCAAAATGAATGTGGGGCATTTGATTCCTTGCTGAGGGTTCTCCAGCCTTATCAACTCTATTTCCTGTTTTCAGGAGGCACAACCAGAAATAAAGCCTTTTATACAGTAGCTATACAGCATTTTTCATGGTACACTCAAATAATGTTTTTTACAACATTTTACTATGTTTACATTACAGATTAGTGTCTTAATTTGGAAAGCACTTGCAGTTCCATAATTTGCATAAATCACATATTCAATTTCTGTATTTCTAGGTTATGCAGCTAATGCACTTTTCATGAACACTTTGGTTTGTTTGTGATTCAAATTTGTTACAAAGCCTGCAATCTGAATGGGTGAAATTAGCACTGTGCAAGGATGTAAGCATAATTATCAGGCCACAGTGACAGTGGTCTCTAAAGGCACAAATGATTACACAGTACTGCTTCTGTAGCCTTGTTGTGAAGTAAGAGCAATTAGAGATACTTGAAGTGTTTTCTTAAGATTACATTAAGATGCTGCCTGACCATCAGTGATAAAGGGGTAGCATCTACATTCAAGACTGGGACAAGTAGTTACAGACTGGCTATAAGGTCTGTTATATAGACCCATCACAAGATCATGACAGAGACCATGTTGAATTAGCATGGATTAAATACCTTTTTCAAAATCTCATTATGATCTACAAACCTCAAGAAATCAGCTATAAAAAAGGCCTTAGTTATAGCACAGCCTTTTATCAAAAATGTCCAAATGCAGTTTCCTGGGTGATAAGGTAAAAATGTTTCAAGTGAAGAGTGTGACATAAATGCACATTGGTCCAGATTTCAAGCAATCATGGTTGGAGTAAATCTATACAGGTTAGAGAACACTTTACCTGCCTGTTA
This sequence comes from Haliaeetus leucocephalus, assembly GCF_000737465.1. NCBI lineage: Eukaryota > Metazoa > Chordata > Aves > Accipitriformes > Accipitridae > Haliaeetus > Haliaeetus leucocephalus. The sequence continues at coordinate 2,697,333 of NW_010972581.1, read as the reverse complement.
GTGTGTGTATGGGGTAAAATATTAATGCCAAAGTGCTTGTTCAGTGGGTAAATATGAAGATTTCTAGGAGAGAAACTGCTGAACAGAGTAATTTTGAATATCAGGCTTGTGGTTCAATGAAGATTTAGATGATCCTGTTTTTTAAAGTCTTCATCATAGTTTTTTGCATTAAGTGCATGTTAGCATCACTTACAGGACATTTAAAGAAAGAAGAAACTGCTCAATCTAAAGCTGGCCATACAATTTTACTTGCGAACAATCAAATAATGTCCTTTCACAAACTTCACTGATGTCCCTGGAAAACTTCTTTAAAACTTGCTTTACCAAAATACTTCTACAAGCTTCTCCTTTCTCTACTCCTCAGTTTTTGGCTTGCTTGCTTGCTTTTTAGGATTATATGATGAAGACATAAACACCTTAAGAGTTCATCCAGCCTCTCCAGAAATCCAAATTTTCTCTTCATCATCACCACACCTTCAATTCCTCACTGGAACACCATAAATCAAAGATAATTATTGCAGAAGGAAAACAAAAAAAAGGTGCTTGAGCAAATATGCCTTTAGGGGAGAGAGATATATTTATTCACAAAAATTGTTCTTATTAACCAGAGCAGTAATGCAGACAATGAGAACAAGTATGTTGAAAAATTTTGGAGGAAGAGATTATTCCAAAAGGAAGAGCACTGATTTGTTGAAATGGTTATAAACTGAGCAGAGTCAAAAGGTTCTCCAGTCAGGGGAGATACAAAAAGACTGTGGGGGCTGACTAGCTGGAAAGCAGCTTGGCAGAAAAGGATCTTGGGGTGCTGGTGGAAACCATGTTGAATATGAACCAGTAATGTGCCCCTGCAGCAAAGAAGACCAACAGCCTTCAGGGCTGCATTAGAAGGAGTGTTGCCAGCATGTCATGCTTAGTGCTGGAGAGACACACCTGGAGTGCTGTGTCCAGTTCTGGGCTCCCGAGTACAGGAGAGACATGGGCATACTGGAGACAGTCTAACAAAGGGCCACTAAAATAATTAAGGGACTGGAGTATCTCTACTATGAGGAAAGGCTGAGAGAGCTAGGACTGTTCAGCCTGGAGAAGAAAAGATTCAGGGGGAAACTTATTAATAGAAATATATAAATACTTGAAGGGAGGGTGTAAAGAAGACAGAGCCATGCTCTTTTCAGTGATGCCCAGTGACAGGACCAGAGGCAATAGGCACAAACTGAAACACAGGAGGTTCCTCCTGAACATCAGGAAACACTTTCTCACTGTGAGGGTGACCAAGCACTGGCACAGGTTGTCCAGGGAAGTTGTGGAGTCTCCGTCTTTTGAGATATTCAAAAGCTGTCTGGACATGGTCCTGTGCCTCTAGGTGACCCTGCTTGAGTAGGAGGCTTGGACCAAATGATCTCAAGGTTCATTCCAACCTCAACCATTCTGTGATTCTGTGACCATGGATCTTTATGGAAGCAAAACATGCCTGGTTATAAGACCTAAGTCAAAGGCATGCTCTTTCTTTATCCTGTAACTGATAAGAAATAGCCCTGCATGCCAGAGAGGTAGTGTAATGCTCTTGTGCTAGATTCCAAGCAGGTTAAAGCAAATTTGTCTAGCTAGCTTGGACTATACATGGCAGCAGGAGTTCAGCAGCTGTGGGTAGATGGGAGAGTCCATAGGAGACTCATGCAACTTGCATTGAAGTCCACCCTGTGGTACCTTGACTGCTAGAGTTAACCAAGTGAGCACAATGATCCATTTGCACCTATACTGTGGCTATACACAGGAAGCAAATACCATATAACGGGTAGCTAAAGGCCCTTCAACCACAGGATGGGCAGCAAGATGATTGTCCTGTTAAGAACTGCTTTCAGTTTCCCAATTTGTTGCTGCACAGATATGCTAGAGTTTATTAATGTTATTTCATACTAAGGATGCACTATTTTCTGCCGTCTTTTGTAATGTAGGGGAAAAGAGGATTTTATGCTTGTTCTTCATACTTATCTGTATGTGCAGAGAAATAAGAACAGTAGTGATTACAGTAAGATTAGTGGTGACTGCAGAAAAATAAAAATGTTTGGAGGCCTCTGTGAAAAGGAGTACCAGGATGTATCCTAAAGCCTTTCCCATTTGTGTGAAGGACAACCCTCTCCCATTATAATTAGCATACTGATAGCACAACAGTCCACATGATTGCTGAAGAAAGATGGAGCCTGTAGGATATCCACCCATACAGAACAAGGGAAAATTTACTTAGCCAGCCAACACTGCTTTTATAGCAGGGTTGTAATGTTAGACTACATTGCAGGAAACAATGAAATACAAGAAAAGATGGAACCAGGGAAAAAATCCAGTAATTAGAAACCAATAATTAGAACAACTTCAAGTTCAATGTTTTAATTAAAACTGCCTGTCACCATTGTAAATGAGCCAAAAAAACCATTCAGAGATGAAGCAACTAGACAGAAGAGAAGGGGACTTAATTTTGTGTAGATTTCTGGGTGCAGTTGCAGTTCTTTAGAGAACTAAGGCTGATTGGACATTTGTTCCTTTCCACGTGAGTCCTTCAGATGCTCTCCTTCCTACCAGCCAGGACATAAACAATCTCTCATCTCTCCTATTTCAGGATCAGTGCAACTACTGATTGCAGACTGACAAAAGGCTAGGACATCTACTAGTGACCCTTTTCAGTTTTATGCAATGTCATGTAAATATTTTCTTTGATGTAAGCCCTAAGGGTAAAGAGTATGTGCTCTTTTGTGCATTAGAACAAGTGGCTGGCAGAAAGACTTTGGATCTATTAGCACAGAAAATATGAATTCGCAAATTAAAATTTAATTGCTGGGAAGAACTACCCATTTATCTCCATGGGTTTAAATTTTCCATACATAAAACAACCCTGTTTGCAATGGAGCAAGGGGTTAATCATCAAGGAAAATTGAGAATTTATGAGCAAGAAAACCAGGAAAACAAACCGCTGCTGCTTTTCCTTGAAATCAATATGAAAGCAAAGGAAGGAAGGCACAGTTTGATTTTCTGCCACATCGTTTTTATACATCTACTTGAACAATTCAGTTTGTTTGATTTTTCACTTAATTTATTATGCTCACTTTTATTTAAATGAAGCTGCTTATAAGCGTTAGCCATTCAAAGCAAGCCATTTGGCAAAGCCTTTGGGAAGAAGTCTTCTGTTAACAAAATCACTATTGATACTGGAATGCAACTAACTAGCAGTTTGCAAAGCTGCCAGGATCTCATCACTTCTGGGCAAGCTGTTGTTAACTACTTGGGTTGAACACACCGATAACAAGTTGGAACCAGCAAAACACTGTGTAACTATCAGCCTTTTCATCTAGCACCAATTCACTGAGCTAAATGTGTGTCTCTAGAGCTTTTCTTTCCATTTGAGTGACTGCTTGTTAATGATGACTGGCTAATTGTTGCAACAAGCCACAAAGTGGTGTATTCACTGAAGCTGGTAAAACCAGCCTAAAAATAGTTTCCAGTTCCAAAACTTATGGGGTTTTGGCTATAGAGATCAGATTTGATGATGAAGAATGGTGTCTCTGGGCATTAAATCATCTGAAGCAATGACAAACCAGCACTGGGTTTAACAGACTTTGAAACAGGCATTTAGATCAGCTGCAGTGACACTGTTCCATGGGCAAATCTTACCTTTCAATGAATTTATGGAATTTTCTCATCAGTGTAACTGAAATCATGATTTTGTTACAGGAGTCCAGCAGATAAAGTCTGACGCACAGCTGAGTGGCAAGGTGAACAGACTAGAGTGGGGGTTTTGTGAGGTTTGGGTTTGTTTTGTTGTTTTTTTTCATTCAGGATTAAAAGCCTGTGTGAAACAACCTGCACTTTGTGTAGTAATTTTTCATCAACACTAAGTAAACTTTCAACCCTATTTGGATTTGATGCTGTTTGTGCTTCCTCTTGCATTGGTCTAAGCAACTACACAGAAGTTGAAGCAACTAAACATGAAAGTCTGGCCAGGTGTCAATAGAGAAAACTCTCCTAAGAGAAAGAATTAATTTCCCTGTAATGGCAGTTAAAAGCCATTTCCCTGCTTCTCACTGCCCCCTCCTCCTCCCCCCCCGCAGTTTTATACAGAGCTTTTCAATATGAACACACTGAATATTTATAATGAAATTCTTGTATTGAAGGTATTTTGCTTAAGTTAACATTTTTTTTGGTGATGTTTTATTCATTAAATCACAGAGAACAGTGTTAGACATTATTGTCTCTGAGTATTTTTAACTGAAACTGCTCTGTTACTTCATCTGTGACCTAAAATTGATTAAATCTAAGAAATAAAGGTTACTGCAGAGAAGATGAAGCAACAGGAATGGGAAAGAGAAATAACTAGCCTGGGTTAGATGTAGACAAAGCTCTAATAAGAGTGTTAACTAGCAGGAAGCTTCATTTAAAGCAACTGGTGTTCAAGGAATTTTGCAGCACAAATTGGGAAAAGTAAAAAGTAACATAAGAACCCTTAACTGAAGGGTTCTTATATCCTACATCATTACTCATGTAGTTTAATAATAATTTAAGGAGTTGTCAAGGCAGCATTGTCAAAATAGAAAGAACCGAAGGAAGCTAGAAAACATAATCATACGTGCTGGACAAAGAACTAAGAAAGATTTCAACCAGGAAAGCTTTTCTCCTTCTTGCTGGATTTATCTTCTCCATTTTTTGGAGTATGTCATTTTTGGAGCTGCTGTCTATCTAGGACTACATTAAGTCACCTTTCCCTTTTCTTACAATGGAATCTGACAGGGGAAAATGCTGGCACCACTCCTGCTCTCTCTGGTCACACAAAGCCTTGGCTTCCATGAGAGTTTTGCTGGATTAGCCTTAATGAGCTTTCTTAAAAGTGAACAGCATATCGTGCCATCAGCACAAAAAAATAGTAGGAGGGAAAATAGTAAATATTGAGATAATATATCTTGCTGCCAATGCATGATAACATATTAACAGGCAGTGAAATTATTTGGCTATCACTTTGATTACAGTAATGATAGAAGTCACTGTCCCAAGGAGGTGCCTGCATACCTCTGTGAAGCTGAAGAAAAGAGCAGCTAATGAAGAGTATCTTTCCTGCTATAGGAGACACTACTTGCAGTTGTGCTGGAAGGCAAATTTATATACCTCCTCCTCTAACAAGCAGGCATTAATCGTCTTTAATTCTTTGAACCACTTATAACTTGTTGCCTTTCTGTTGTGCAGTGGGCTTCTTTACCAGGTGCAGAATACAGCGGAGGGCTAAGACCAGCATCATATAAGAAATAAAATATCACTTAGCTGAACATGTAAGGCACAGAGAGCTTAGCCTTCCCCTGAGCTTTCCATGGATAAGCTATCTATCAAATAGACTGGACACATTGCAAACCCAATTGACACAGATTGCTCCCACATGGTGAAATACTAATGGACAGTTTTGTCACATATGGCTGGCATGTCAGTGAAGTGACATACACTACCTTTTCTGCTGTAAGATACCATAGCCTGGGTTGCATGCATCAGCTCCACATTCAATGTGCCAGACCTTTCTCTGACTTCCCTGGGCACACTGCCCAAAAATGCTTCATTGTACTCTTGCTTTTTACAATGATGGGTTGTTTACAGCCTGCACATTTCTTGCTATGAAGGCCAGGAGGCCATCTGCAGTTGCCTGACCCCAGGAGAGAGACCTCAGCTTTTCACACAGCAATTCCTGTATGTGTATGAAGACACACAGACACCATACTGACCAATTCATATTATCACAACAATGACTTTACCAGCATCTGATGGCAACTAACTTCAATGCACTGAATTGAGAATCCAAATGCCTTTTAGGGGTTTGTTCTGGAACAAGAATTAAGACCTATGCATAAGAGCCAGTATTTGAGAAATTATGGGTAAGGAAGGCTGGCATTCAGACCTGAGTAATCAAATACATTGCAGTAAAGGTAGAAGTATATCATGCAACACAAACTACATTGTACCTGACTCATCTATGTTCCTGAGACCTTCCTTTTTCTTTTTTCCTATTTTTAAATTATCCATGAATCATCAGGCTTTGACTCCGATGTTACTGTGTTTTGCAAGAATCTGTGTAGATTAGGTACTTACTCTGCTTAAAGCCCAAAGGCACAGGATAATACAGAGTTTTCTGTAACTTGTGACAGCAAGAGTCTTCATTAGGATTGCAAGAGGTACCTTGGCACATATTGAAGCAGTATTATAGCATGAGAATTAGCCTTTATTTCCATGCAACTCCATTGGACTGCTCCTGATTTACAACAGACTTGCTTCTTTTCTGAATTAAAGTAGAGGTAGACACTGGAGTTGTTTATTAGTCTGGCTTCATATGGATACAATATTTTTTAATTTGTAATTTCTGACTAAATTTGAAGGAGAAAGTTAAAGTTTTAAATGTAATCAAGTTCTAAACAAGCTTCATGATCAAGCAGAGGAAAGAGATATTGTATAAACAATGCCATGGAGGGGAAAACATGAACACAGTGTGTTGTATTTCTTGGCAGCAGCAGTCAGCTGGCAGAGCAGCCATCAGCACTGTATCTTACTTATGAGGAGCTGTACCACTACAGGAGAAAGCCCTGGTAATTGTAGTGAAGTTGTTTAGGAGACAGAGGTAAAATGCCTGGAAGCCTGCAGGAAACCAGGCTTCATTCCCTCTGCTCTCTGAGCAACTTGATTTTAAAACTGCAATTTTAATTTTGGAGTGTGTAGTGATAGTGGAAATGAGCTAAGAGAGTATGGAGAAGTATGGCTGAACAGCATGATTTGAATTTTTTGTGGCAGAGATGCCAAGGAACCCAGCTCTGAAAACACTCTTATGGTATTACCAGGTACTGTGATATGCTTAAGCTTTGGGTGCATCTATAAGGCTTTGTAGGGTTATGGCTGAGAGCACAGGTCTGTCTCATCCCCTTATAAACATCCAGCTCCATCCCAGTACTCTTCCATCATGACAGAGCTGAGACTCCATGCAAGAGGGATGGAACATCTCTCCTAAGAGGAAAGGCTGAGACAGTTGTGGTTGTTCAGCCTGGAGAAGAGAAGGGTCCAGGAAGACATTATTGCAGCCTTTCAATACTTAAAAGGGGCATATAAGACAGATGGGGAAAGACATTTTAACAGGGCCTGTAGTGATAAGACAAGGGCTAGTGGTTTTAATCCAAAAAAGAGTCGATTCAGACTAGATATAAGGAAGAAATTTTTTACGATGAGGGTGGTGAAACAAAGGAACAGGTTGCCTAGAGAGGTTGTAGATGCCCCATCCCTGGAAACTTTCAAGGTCAGGTTTGACGGGGCTTTGAGCCACTTGACCTAGTTGATGATGTCCCTGCTCATTTCAGGGGGGGTGGACTGGATGACCTTTAAAGGTCCCTTCCAACCCAAACCATTCTATGATTCCATGGTAAGTGATAGCTCCCTGTTGAAAGGAGCAGGGACAAGAGGAGAGTAGAGGCACAGCAAAGCCAAACAGTGTATGCATAAGAGAAGGAAGAAGGGAGAGACAAAGTCAGTCATAGAGATACTTCAGTAATTATTGCCTCCCAATGTTGTTGTTTGTTTTTGCATAACCTTATAATCATGTCCTCCATGTATCATGTCATGTCTCCACATATCACCATGACAGCAAAGTCCTTGAAACAGAGGGAATCTGTGAATCAGTAGGGCACAGCTTCTACATTAGTTCCAAGGCATCAAGCACCCATCTTAAGATTTGGACATGGCCATGCTGCCATTGATTGTGATAATGGAATTATAAATGTACTGCAGAGTCACATCTTTGTAAAATGAGGGTTCTTATGAGGAATACTTAAAGGTTCTGTGTCTAAATAATTGAGCTGTAAACATGATGTAATACTCGGTAAACTCTCAGAGAGATCAACAAAGTTTGCATCTGTGCCATGAAGCTCATCACCTTCCAATAGTGTGACAAAGTACAACTAATACTCTACAAATCAATTTATAAATAACCCTGTTTCTATTTTTATAAAAATATTATTTCAAACACCCTCAGGATTACACTAACATTTTCAGAGAGCAGACTTTTAAGTATCATCAGAAACTGTTTTACAGTCATTAAACATATATTTCAGTTATGAAATATATTGTCTGCACTTAATACTCTGTTTGCGCAAACAGCTTGTAAAATGTATTGCTCGCTCTCTTCGAGCTGCCATGAAGTCTCTGCAGAGTAGTGTTGCCTCTGAATTTGTGTAAAAAAGGGTGTAGTGGTACAGCTTACTGCAGCCCATGGCATACCTAATGCCAATGGAAATGGTGGAGAAATCAAGCAGGATGAGTGTGCTCCCAAGACGCATCTGAGGTCTTGCTCTATTGTCATTAAGAAAGGCACTGGGAAGAGAGAAATTCTCCACAACAGCAGAATAGCAGCAAATGATACAGGCAAATGGGCCAGGCTTGCTGATCCTGAATGGTGCTTTGCTCCTGCAAATCCTAGCCAAGTCCATGGGAGATGCAGGTCTTCACAACCACTCCAGGTTTGGTTCTTAACGAGGAGTGCAGTAGAGACAAGATGAGTGCCTCATCCTGTATTTTGATATCCTTTTAGATTATTTATTTTTTGCTGCTGGCTGGTTTTCAGAAATGCTCTGTGAAATCAGACACCTGGTAGGCTAATCAAAATTGCCAGAACTGGCATGTCTGTTATGTGTAAGGCAGAGCTTTTAAGTTGGAATTACATCACCATGAAACCAGCCAATATTCATCCAGGACTCAAGGACAAATTATATTTGTGGCTATTAATTAGGAGTAGAATCATTATAATTAGTCTTGATTTCAAGACAGAATATTAGTGCACATTTATATATTGCCACATAGGTACAAGACACATCCATGTGTACAATATTAGTGCTTCCTAAAGAAAATACAGTAGCTTGTAGCATCCTACCACAATGAATATAGGCTCAACGATATCATATACAATTTTAGTAGTTACCAAAGTCAAAACCAGTCTGTGAGCTCCCTTTAAGACCTTCAGATTGCCAAGATCTGTCATACATCTTACCATGTTTTCCTTTACTGTCTTGTTCAGATGAAAACACTCAGTTCATGTAAAAGGAAGAAGAGGCAGATACGACTAGTGACTTATAGCCATAACATGACAGCCCAGTTTTGCCAGGCTTCTGCATCCTGACAGTGTTTCTTTTGATACCCAGGACTGAGACAGATCAACATATTTTAACAAAAAGCTCTTCTATTAGAAACTGTTGATTTAGCCAGATCAAACCCTTCCACAGAAATTTCTCAAGTTAGTTGCTCCTTTTGGCAGCAAGAACTATGAGAATGCCAAAAAAAGACAAAAGGTTCCCCCATTTGAACCTTACAGAGACTATATGGCAGAATATATCTTACAAATGTTGTGCAGGGACTAGGCAAAATGTCCTTTTTATGTTATCTATATTTTCTTCCTGACACATTTTCCATGTCTTATTCATATTAGAATACATACTAAATACCTATTCTGAGTAAATTACAAAAGTCAACATGACATTGAGGTTTGAGAAGAAAAATATTTTGGAGATATGTTTGGGAAAGATAAAAAATTTGACAGTTCAGAACAAAGTCTGAAGCATAAGCATTTTTATTCTTTTTTTTTTTCTAAATTTTTATTAGACTGTGTTGCTGAAGAACAGCTTCGATTTATAAGGACATGCTTGTAGGCAGATTTCAGTACAGAAAAGGATCTGTGTTTGAATCCTTTTAATGACTGAATTCAATGATGGAACTGAGGTCAGGACAGTGATGTTCAGAACAGGAGAGAAATTATTTCAAAGACAGGATAAAGCCCTGTTTTCCTTGAAGTCAATAGTTTTCTCAATGAGGCAGAATTTCATCAAAAATAAGAACTATGAAAACATAAAGCCCAGATTGCCTTTGCTTCCAAAACTTGAAAACAGCCAAGACATGCAGCAAGGTCTGAGTCTCCAGCAAGAAGCTAGCTCCTCGTCAGACATGCATTCTCTGAAGGGTTGGGACATATATCCCCATGGTGGTTCCACCAACCATGAGGAGATAGCAGCACAGTCCCTGCTCCCTCGTGAGCTGACTCCTATACTCATTATTTCCACTCAATATGGGGACATTACTCTTTCCAGCCTCTGTGAAGGACAATGAAAATGGCTTTTCTCCATGATGTTCACTCATGCGGGGTTTGACATGAGTCTAGCTCATTGTACTTTATTACTGTTCAGCTGTTTTATTTATAACAGCAATAATAAGATGAGATAATGTAATTGCAGTTGCTTAAAACTGATTAGTTCTTCTACACCTTGCCTTCCCATCATAGATACATCCCATCTCCTGATATAAATATTTTACTGCACTGATAAGTATAGCTATTCCCCTTCTCATCAGCTTGCCACCTATGAATGGGGGAAAAGGGAGCTCACAGTAGCAAGAAGCTTGTCAGTTCCCTCAGAAAGGCACTCAGAGGCCATTTCATAGTGTCATAGTGCATAGTTTGTCATCCCAGTTGTTGTTCTGTTCCTACTTCTGCCCATTATAAGCTCCCCAGATGACTCGCTCTTGCTACACAGCAAGATACTCACAGCAGTGAAATACAAATTTCCCTTACGTAAGTGTTGTGGTTTAAGCCCAGCCGGCAACAAAACACAATGAAGCTGCTCTCTCACTCCTTGCCCTGCGCCCTTGGTGGGATAATGAGGAGAAAATATAAAGAAATATTTGTGGGTTGAAGCAAGGACAGGGAGGGATCACTCACCAATTACAGTCACGGGCAAAAGACAGGCTCAACCTAGGGAAAAAACAAAATCAATTAAATTTACTACCAAATCAAAACAAGGATATTAGGAAGTAAAACCCCAATCTTAAAACACCTTACCCCCACCTCTCCCTCCTTCCCGACTCAACCCCACTCCCAGTTCTCTCCACCTCCTCCCTGCGGTGGCGCAGGGGAACAGGGGATGGGGGTTGGGGTCAGCTCCCCACACCTTGTCTCTGCCGCTCCCTCCTCCTCAGGGGGAGGACTCCTCACTCATCCCCTGCTCCACCGTGGGGTCCCTCCCACAGGAGACAGTCCTTCACAAACTTCTCTGGCATGGGTCCTTTCTGTGGGCCACAGATCTTCAGTCACAGACTGCTCCAGAGCGGGCTTTCCCATGGAGTCACGGCCATCTTCGGGGGCATCCACCCGCTCCGGCGTGGGGTCCTCCCCGGGCTGCAGATGGGCATCTGCTCCCCCGCTCCCCTCCATGGGCTCGGGGGGGACAGCCTGCCGTCTCACCACGGGCTGCAGGGACATCCCCTTCTCCGGTGCACCTCCTCCCCCTCCTTCTGCACTGACCCTGGCATCTGCAGAGGTTTTTCTTTCACATTCCATTGTCCTCTGACTCAATGCCGGTTCCCCTTCTTAAATATGTTATCCCAGAGGTGTTACCACCATCACTGATTGGGTCGGCCTTGGCCAGAGGCAGGTCCGACTTGGAGTCAGGGGAGCTTCTAGCAGCTTCTCACAGGAACCACACCTGCAGCCCCCTCCCCTGCTACCAAAACCCTGCCACACAAACCCAAAACAATAAGGTGTTTTCAGTTTACTTTTAAGTTACTCTTCTGAGTCCTGAGAAAGGGAACTGCTGGCATCCAACTCCTGTGCTTCAATAAGTGATCAGGACTGTTTTGTCCTGATTACGCAACTTTCTAATTACAGCACACCTAAAAATGGTCATGTAAAGTCAGACCATGTCCATACTTGCAAGAAAGGAGGCCCAATAGGGGTAGACTAGTGGATAGATGCAGTTGGCATTGGGGACCCAACATCCATGCTGTAGTCATTCCATTAAGTCTTACTTCAGACTGGAGCTAGTCTGGTCCTTCTGATGAAGCTTGCCCCTATATATGTGGTTCAAATATATAGAGAGCAGATGCCCACCTGCAGCCCTTGGAGGACCCCATGCCAGAGCAGTTGGATGCCCCCGAAGATGGCCGTGACTCCATGGGAAAGCCCGCGCTGGAGCAGTCTGTGCCTGAAAGATTGTGGCCTGTGGAAAGGACCCATGCCAGAGAAGTTTGTGAAGAACCGCAGCCTGTGCGATGGATGCATATGGGAGAAGTTCATGGAGGACTGTCTCCTGTGGGAGGGACCCCACGCTGGAGGAGGGAACGAGTGAGGAGTCCTCCCCCTGAGGAGGAAAGAGTGGAAGAGATGTGTGAAGAACTGACCCCAACCCCCATTCCCCGTCCCCCTGTGCCACTGTGAGGAGGAGGTAGAGAAAATCAGGAGTGGAGTTGAGCCTGGGAAGGAGGGAGAGGTGGAGGGAGGGTGTTTTAAGATTTGGTTTTCTCATTATCCTTGTTTTGATTAGATTGTTAGTAAATTGATTTTGTTTTTTTCCCTAGGCTGAGCCTGTCTTTTGCCCGTGACTGTAATTGGTGAGTGATCCCTCCCCGTCCTTGTCTCAACCCACGAGCTTTTCATTGTATTTTCTCCTCTCCATCCCACCAGGGGAGATGCGTGAGCGAGTGGCTTCATGGTGTTTTGTTGCCAGCTGGGCTGAAACCATGACAAACCTCATGACGTTCACATGGGCCCACTTCTAGAGCTTGTCCAGGTCCCTCTGAATGGCATCCCATCCCTCAGGTGTGTCAGCTGCACCACTCAGCTTGGTGCAAATTTGCTGAGGGTGCACTCAATGCACTGTCTATGTCATTCATGAAGATATTAAACAGTACTGGTCCCAATACAGACCCCTGAGGGACAAGGGACAAGGGACAAGGGCAGAGGTCCTTTGTCATACAACTGCGCTTTGTTGAACAAAATTTTGGAAGCTCATGCTTGTGTTGAAGATAGTGACGGTTACCCTATGGAAACTCACTACTAATACCTCCTGTTGTTCAGTGGTTAACTAGTTTGGGGCTGGCAAGTCCACTGTGATGGTGGCCAAACTGTCCTCCTTCATTAATATGCATGGGAAAGGCAGATGACATCACCCAGCCCCTCACAATCTGTGGGCTGTCGAAGTGCACAAGGTCTGCTGCTGAGATGCCCTTCCTCATCCAGTCCCCAGCCCAGAGCAGCTACAATTACATGAAGAACAAGGGCTTCATAAACCTGCCTGGCCTTGTAAACCACCAAGGCAGGTGAAGGTTAGGCAGTCTTAAGCAGCCCTTGACTTCACAGTCCCCAAAGACAAGAGATGGAATGGTTGCCTGCCCTCAGTCAGTCACTGTTTTCCTTCTTTCTTGCTACTGTGAACTCCACAGCTTCCAAGTGAACAGTGCTCCCCAGAAGAGAGAATGCAGGTGAAGCTCCTCCTTGACACAGAAATTCTCCATGTTATGTGCATCTAGTTCGACATCCACTTAGATGGCATAGCCCCTGTCTAATCTGCACTGAGCATTTTAGTATTTCAAGGCTGAACTATCTTCCCTTTTTCCCAGCAGTAGCTCAGGTGTGACATGTCCTGAAGGACACCCATTCCCTTCTAGAAGCTTTAGAAAAAGCTCTTTTTGTTTCTTTTGTATGTTTGTTCCATAAAGCCATGGGGATCAACATGATCCTTTAACTGTCACGATTTTAAATCAGTTTCTTTTTTCATAAAACTACAAGGATGGCTAGTATTATAATCCAAGGTAATGACTGTCAATAATATGCCAGATATGTGTAATAAATTAGAAGTATTTAAAGGCATAGCAAAGCTTCATTATTATGATGATATTTTGTGATCTTCATTATAGAATAATTGCTTTTCAGTATTAGTAGAACAAGAGTAATCCTTTCTTCATGTCACAGGAAAAGTAAAACCACTTGATTTGATTTCCCCTTGGTGCTTTATTGCTTCATTTGGTACTCAGCCTTGCAAACCTACTGTAATACCCAAAAGCAGAACTGGGCGTGTACGTTGTGTAATAATCAGAACATTTGTGTGACCTGCTATTCCTGTGATAGGCAAACAAATAACCCAGAGTACAGTACCCACTAGAATGCAATAAAAGCTAGTTATCTGAACAATTAAAGCATATCAGCTTTGGTTAGTTATTAGAAGTGAAGTTTCCTAATCAAAAATGACCAGAATGAAGAGGAGGCTGAGAGAAGTCAGTGAACCATGGCCGTCTTGCAGTCTGCATGAGAAAGTATCTCAAAATAGAATTATTTGTTTTAATTTTTCAGAGCAGCATGTGTAGAAATTATGTAGTTAAGGGAAACAAGCAAAATTTATATTTTGTTATGAAATACCTTTTTCTACCAGACAATTTCAAATCATTTACCGTCTTCTTTGAAAAGAAGGCAGATATGATAGATTTGGGTAGTAGTGAATATGGAGGTTTAACAAACCTGGCAAAAAAAGGATTTTCCTGAATGAGAAACATTTTTCAGTTTATGAAATTTTTTCCATCCTCAGAATGAAATGGAAGAGCTATAATTTTTTTCATAAACTAATTGTTAAGTTGCAACTTAACAATTTCAGAACATTTAGTTTTGAAATACTTCATTTTGGTTTTGACCTTTTTAATGTTTTGAAACAAAAATGACTGAGTAACAGAGGAGGAAAATCAGTAGAAACGTAAAAAAGATTTCTGTTTTCATTCTGAAAATGTCAAAAAGGATGTTTAATCAATCTCTAAATGCTTTCTAATCTTTCTAAAAATTAGGACTTTTTCAAAAAGTGTGTGTATTGGTTTTATGTGGCAAGGTTTTGGTAGCGGGGGGGGTTACAGGGGTGACTCCTGTAAGAAGCTGCTGGAAGCTTCCCCTGTGTTCGAGAGAGAGCGAGCCCATACCAGCTGGCTCTAAGATGGCCCCGCTGCCGGCCAAGGCCGAGCCAATCAGTGATAGTGGTAACGCCTCTGTGATAACATTTTTAAGAAGGAAAAAAAAGTTGGGACGTGGAAAACAGCCACCAGAGAGAGGAGTGAGAACATGTAAGAGAAACAAGCCTGCGGACACCAAGGTCAGTGCAGAAGGAGGGGGAGGAGATGCGCCGGGCGCCGGAGCGAAGATTCAC
>NW_010972581.1:2674067-2682324 GCF_000737465.1 Haliaeetus leucocephalus | reverse complement strand
AACAGTCACCGGAGAGAGGAGTGAGAACATGTAAGAGAAACAAGCCTGCGGACACCAAGGTCAGTGCAGAAGGAGGGGGAGGAGATGCTCCAGGCGCGAAGATTCCCCTGCAGCCCGTGGTGAAGACCCTGGTGAGGCAGGCTGTCCCCCTGCAGTCCAGGGAGGTCCATGGGGGGGCAGATATCCACCTGCAGCCCGTGGATATCCACCTGCAGCCCGTGGAGGACCCCATGCCGGAGCAGGTGGGTTCCTGAAGGAGGCTGTGACCCCGTGGGAACCCTGCGCTGGAGCAGGTTCCTGGCAGGACCTGCGGATCTGTGGAGAGAGGAGCCCACGGAGCAGGTTTTCTGGCAGGACTTGTGACCCCGTGGGGGACCCACGTTGGAGCAGTCTGTGCCTGAAGGACTGCACACCGTGGAAAGGACCCATGCTGGAGCAGTTCGTGAAGAACTGCGGCCTGTGGGAATGGCCCACGTTGGAGAAAGTTCGTGGAGGACTGTCTCCCGTGGGTGGGACCCCACGTTGGAGCAGGGGAAGAGTGTGATGAGCCCTCGCCCTGAGGAGGTGAAGCGGCAGAAAATAACATGTGATGACCGTAAACCCCATCCCTGTCCCCCTTGTGCCGCTGGGGGGGGCTTGGTGGAGAAATCCGGGAGTGAAGTTGTGCCCGGGAAGAAGGGAGGGGTGGAGGGAAGGTGTTCTGAGATTTCGTTTTATTTCTCATTTACCTTACTCTGGCTGATTTGTAATAAAAAGTGAGCTAATTTTCCCTAAGCTGAGTCTGTTTTGCCCGTGATGGTAATTAGTGAATGATCTCTCCTGTCCTTATCTCGACCCGCAAGCTTTTTGTTATATTTTTCTCTCCCCTGTCCAGCTGAGGATGGGGGAGTGATAGAACGGCTTTGGTGGGCGCCTGGCGTCCAGCCAGGGTCAACCCATCACAGTGTGACCCATTCCCATGCAACACATCATCATTTTTTCAATTAAAAAAAGCTTATTATATGAAAAAAAATCCCAGTCAGCAGTGGAAAATGAAGCAGTCTAGAAAAATAATAAACAACTGACTATGAGATCTCACTTTTAGTATTAGTATAAAATAAAACAATGTATCAGTTAAGGTCAGCTGCTTGTCAGTAAAGGTTTGGTTTACAAGTTAATTAATTTTATTTTCATCATTCATGTTTTACAAATGTTATACATACAATAACTAAGGAAGCCAGAGATGAACTTCTGGCTCTGAAGAAAAGGGCTCTTAAGCCAGGTGATACAGGTTGATGACATGATCCCAAGCCTGTGCAATTGTGCCTTTTCAACCACATGGTAATAGCACTTATGTCAATGACACTAATGTATCTGTATGGTCAGAGTGCTTATCAGATTAGCTCTGAACATGCCAGAGGAGTCAAAGCCTCTGAATTCTTCCCTATAGGGCTGAAGGCTTTGTGGCTTGGCATATTGGGGTCAGATTGAAAATTCTCGGTGGTAGCCAGGACAGGCTAGCTGAGAGGTAAGGGTGATAAATAATTCCCAATGGGGTCCTTTCAGACCAAAACCTCCATTTTTTTAAGCTAATTGCTGAGCTGGAAAATGGCTTATGCAAGTAAGTATACTGAGAGGCAAATGGATTGCTGACATGGGGAGGAGTCACCTCACCTGCAGCTGGGCATCTTTAAGTTAAGCATCTAGTAGAATGCATCTTTCCAAGCTACCTCTGCAGCCCCTGGCACCTCCACAATGTGTTCTTCCATCCTAACACAGACCAAGAAGGGCAGGGGAGTCACATCTGGAGGTGCCTCTTTCTCTCCAGTGATTATGGAGGAAGCCTAGCTAGCTGCCCTGCTGTTAGCCAGCTGGACGTCAGTGAAACAAACCTGTTTCTATGGTCCAACATCTTGCTTGAAAGAGGAGATCTTGCTTCAGTAAGTGTCCATGGCCACAGAGCTGCCTTTTCCCCAGACTTTGCCTTAAAAAAAAACAAAAACAAAAAAATGAAAAACCATGATAAAGCCAACTGGTTTTGTTGGCTTTACACCAGCTGTGTTGTGCTTGTTAACTCCCAGTCAGAGACTTGCTGCTTGTGTCATGATCACAAAGAAATCCTCCTCTCTGGCTTGCTTGAGAACAAAGACATCAAAGATCCCCACAGCTAGGCCTGCTAGGCTAAATTGCATTAAGACGTGCAACAAGCACGCAGCCCAGAGGAGAAATCTTCACCACCAGAAACAAATAGGCAACAAAATAATAGGTGACATGGGTGCAGGGAACAGCACGTCAAAGAAGGTATGTATGTTTCCTGCTATAAACAAGCTTTAGATGAGAAAACAAGAGTTCCTGACAGCACTGAGTTCATCAGCACAAGAGTTCATGACAGCACTCAACCCAGAGGATCTCTTCTTGGGACTTAAGGCAACCCTGGGGCTGGCTATGTAATAAACATCATGTGCAGTGTTTTCCACATTGCCCTTCCATTTCCATCCAGTACCAGGAAGCAGACACACCAACATATGCAGGCTTCTGTAAATAAGGAAAACAAATCTAATTTGAAATTCTTACACAGGCTTAGAGTTTCTTCTATTGAAATTCTCAGTGATACTTTTTCAGGTCATTTTTTGTTTTATTCAGATCCTGTAAAACATATCATTTTGGCTTGATGTATAAAATATCAACAAGAGGGAATTTATTAAAAAATCATGATAGTAGAGATTAAAAAACAAGAGGCATTTGTGTGATAGAATTTGGATTTAAAATATAGTACACATGCATTTTACTGTAAAATTCTTTTGAGCTAGTCCCAGTGGAAAATTAGTTGCTCCATCACAATGTAGGTCTTTTCAAGTACAATACACCAGAGACTAAAATGATTTCATTTTAGTTTGTAGAGAGAGTAATAAAAGCAAACAACCCAACTGTAGAAGCCCTAGGGATCATGCATAGACACCTGGTATTTAAACCAAAAAAAAAAAGGGGGGGGGTAATGTAACCCTAGAAAGCTACATATTCAGACTTCAGGTCACTTTTCCTATAGTTCACCACTGAATGTTAACCTCAGTGCTGTAAAACTGCTTCTCCCTCGAGTGGCAAGGAGCAAACTGCATTCCAGATGAATATGAAAATAATCCAGAATAAGGCACAGCTCTCACTGCCTCAGTCTCCCAAAATGAAGAGCAAGCAAAATCCTAGCATAGAGAGACTCCTATTTTAGTGACGGGGAAAACACACAATGTAATAAAACAAAATGCTGTCAGTTACAAGATACTCATTCAGATAATTTGTGCATATAAAAGGCATAAATCCTTTGCAAAGTGATAGTATTCCAGAATGTCTTAAATCATTCTGGCACACGTAATAAACCACATCCTCTTGTACTATATGAGGAAAGACTGTAGTGCACTGCTGACATTTGAGAAGGTGAATATTTTGGCTGCATCTGTTCTCATCTTTTTCTAAGACGGCAGCAACAGCCTTCTAGTTTCTTCCCCAGACCAGGCTGGAGGTGTACCTGGAGAATAAAAGATAGGATTTTCCTTAGGAATAGACTGGAACAAGATACCTGATGGCTTTTGCGTGCTGTTGACAATTTGCCTCTTTACCTTACTTCCACCCTGAGCCTGCCTACAGCACAGGTGTTTACAGGGCTGGTAGCTCCCAGCCACTTTCAAGTCAAGCCTGCAATGATCAAGACAGCCCCTGAGTGTGGGGGGGTCTTATCTCCAGCATGCTTGGACCAAATCAATGGATAGTGGTGTGATATGGTGGGCAAGTCTGAGCCAGCTCTGCAGCCTAGGGCTGTAATGTGATCATTATAGATTTCTCAAATACTGATGCTGTACGTGGTATAAACTAGTTGAATAATACCCTGTCTGTCCCAACATGCACAAGTCCCAGCCTTCCATCAAAATATTCCTCATCTGATGAAGACAGCATTGGCCCATGAGAGTCACTGTAAAATGTCACCCTTTTTGAGTCTCCATCAGTTGGCTACACAAAGTCAAATGTGTATCATTGCTATTTCCCAATCCATTACAACAAAGCTGTTACAGCAAGGACAGAAACAATGAACATTGCTTATAAATATGTTCATAAAAGCAAAAAACCATGGTGCAAAATGATTGAGGAAAAAAGTATCCATTTTTGATGTGAATGCTTATATACAGCCCTGTTTCCCTGCAATAGTATGCTAGCCAGCCAAAATCTATCATTTATATGCATAATCTGAGTTTCATTTGCTGTGCTGACAGTCACATGGTAATAAATGGTGCATATAGAGTTGATAATGGGATAAAGAGCACATTTTGTGCCCACCTGCTCATCAGCCATGTTCCTGAAAAAATAACAATGTAGACATCTTTTATGGGGACTGATCCCAAAGTCTCCCCTTGTTTTTCCCAGTCTTCCCCCCTCCCCAAAATACCCAAGAATGTTTGAACGAGACAGCTCTTGCTTCTTCAAGCCAGACTTTGCTCTACCACTGTCATCTGAGAACAAAAGCTTTAGAGAAAATAGGAAATACATTGGAAATCTTTTATTAGCAAGACAGCAGCACACATTCTGGTCTGGATCTGTGTTTCTTTGTGCTGGCTGCTGTACACTCTGCAAGACTATAATCTAGATGCACACAAATTTGATGCAAGATTCAGCTAATAGAACAGAGGGGAACAACGACCACATCAAGGGGAACATAGAGTTACATGTGCAAAAAATTTGCATGTTCTGAGCCTCATTATTGTGAGAAAATTTAAAATAAATTAACACAGTTTATTAACTAATTCACATGCCCAGCCATCAGCAATTTATTGTGAACATCAGTTCAGTGGTGCACAAGAAAATGGGCTTGAAGGAGCTTGCCAGAGAGCTGTGTTTTATAATAGTGTTTGAAACATATGGGCAGGGGTGGAAAAGGCACTAGGTGATGGGGGGAGAAGCAAATTAACATGCGACTTGAGAAAGAAGAGCAAAGGGGAGAAAAAAAATGACAGAGGCAAAGTATGTTGGAAAAGTTACTTTCTATTGAAAAATTGCAGCTTTCCATTAAAATTCAGAAACCATGAATTCTGAGATCATATCTAACTCCAGTCAGTCTTTAGGAGCAGCTTTTTGTTACAATTCATATTACTCTGGATTAATTTGCAGTGGTTACTAGAAACAGCTGATACTCTAATTAGTGAAATTAACAAAGAAGTTCAAAACAACAAGGGTTTTGAGGACACAAATTACATTTAGTCCCTTGAAAATTAAATTGTGTTGCTAACTGAAATCACCCAAGAGGCAACAAAATTCCATGACAGTTCACTTTTCCAAAACTCATCCATATCACTATGATATGAGAGGGCACCGGCCAGTAATGTGTAACAATATCGGGAACAACATATATGTCCTGTACTGTTGTACTCACCTGCAAGTCTAAAGTCTTCCTTTCCTCTGCGCATCTTGCGCCCATGGTGAGTGCTTCTAGAAGAAAATGAGAAAATAAGTGAATGAGAATGAGAGTTAATGAATTAATCAATGAGTCTACAGTCCAGTAGGCAGGGCAATCTGGAAGGAAGGAGATCCTGGATTCTTGTGTTCCCTCAGGTAACTTTTGTGCAGCCTGTATGGATCCTTACTGAATGATACACAAAAGTAAAAAGTAAGAGAACTTGGCTGTTTTGACGTGCAAGTCTCCGTGTGGTTCTGCCCCTAAGTGTGTTCCATATTTTCTGCATCAGTCTCCCACTGATTCATTACAACACAAGCAGAAATCCTTTAAGGATAGAAATAAGGTATTTCAATTTGCACAAAACTATTGAAATTAAAGGTATTGCAAATAAAAAGACCAGATATTTTAACAGAAGTTCTGAAACAAAATCTGAATTGTTGAAGATATTGAGTTTATTTATATCTGCTTTTGAATTTGCAGCACTTAAAAATAAATAAATACACAATTAACAAATTAAGAAATAAAATTCCTAGCAGTTCCAAAGCACTTCACATTTTTCAAAGCACTCTAGACACATTAAATACATTACCTAATTAATTCCTCCAGAAGCCAGTCTAACAAACTTCACTGCATGCTGTGCACTGAGAAACTCTTGCTTGATTTAAGGTTTATGGTTACTACCCTTCATTTTTCCTGTTTCTGACCAAACAAAAACAATCCTTTAAAACTTTAAATTTTTCATGGCTTTTTGGTTACATAATAAATACTTAAATGCCATTGAGATTAGCCACTTTAAAGTCAGTAAAACTAGTAATATAGTTTACTGCTAGATTTTCTGCAGAGTGTTAATACCAAGCCTCCCTGTTGTGTGGTTAAACAGGGTGTTTACAGTGGTTAACCCTTCAGGATCTCCTCTCACCTGATCAGTGCTATCCAAACAATGAAACGGCCATAATATCTGCTGTCTTTTCTGTCTTTTTAAATATTTAGCACACATCCATAAGAATCTACCTATTAGACTTACCCAAAAGGTCTGCAGCTGGCGTTTGCAGCAATGGACAAGCTGGAGGTTTGTTTTTTTTTTTTAAAAAAGACAAATTGAGTTTTTTAAGATGCAATTGTACAGGGTGCTAGATAATCTCATCTAGACTCCCTTTCCCACAAAAGGTTGGACCAGATGATCTTTTGAGGTGCCTTCCAACCTGGGCTGTTCAATGATTCTATGAAACCTGACTGACATTTAAGAGTTCTAAAAGAAACAAAAAGTCAGGGTAAGATTAAGGCACTTCTGCTGCAGAGTCTTCAGCAGTTTGAATATGAAACTAAAAGCTGTATATGATGCACAGCAGACTACTCCTGGCTCCACCATTAATAAGGTTTCTCCTGTAATGATTTTAGATTCTGAATATATATGAATAAGAAAATATAAATACATCTTCTCCAAAGTATTTTTTTCTCAGGAATATAGTATCTGACAGAAGCAGGTGCCGAGCATCATAGACACTTCTTATGCATCATCAGATGGGGCACTAAGGATGGGGAAAATACAAGGGTCAACTGCAATTTGCAGATGCTGAGTATTTTTGGGGAGAAAGGGTCTATTTTTTTGAAGTTCAATACTTCTTTTGAAAAAAATAAACCATGGAACGAGGATGTAAGATAAAAATACAAATTTGAATACTCCTTTATTTTTATTAAAAAGCATGTAGATGTGATTAAAAGAAGCAGTGCTGCATTTTGATTTTAGTGTCTTCTTAATTCATTCCACAGAATGTAGTCAAAAAACCAATTTGCTTTACAGAAACAATAGAGGAGATAGATAATGAGTTGGCCATGCTAAGCCTTAGCAGTGCAGACTGTACTTGTCAGAACAGTAGCTTACTTCACAAGATGCCTTCTTTTGGACCAGGAACCTTTCCAAAAAAGACAACACAATCCCAGCCTGGGTGTTGTATAGACAACACGCTGCTGATTGCTCTGTGACACAAACTGTCTGGTTTTGCAAAGCCCTTCGGATCTCTGTATTTAAAATCATGAGGTCCCTCCTGGTAGACCTAAGAGACGTTGAAACCTGACAGCATGTAAGTTAACCACTATGTGGTCCAGCCACTGTGTTAAGCTGACTTCTAAAAGACTAAAGGACATTCAGGGCAGATGTAACTGAGAACAACAGATGATATCCATTCCCATGTGTGGCACTATTACAACCAAAGAAGCACTTACTCATGACCTGTAGGATAGTTATGCCAGCTATGGGTTCCCTGAGCAGGTGTGAATTTCATTCTGATCAAGTATCTTATTTTTGGCATTTCATTAACGAGTGCTTAATTTTTTCTTAATCAGAAATTCTGGAGTTTTATCCCCGTGTTCCCAAGGTACTGTAAACTCTTTAAGGTGCATTTATTAGTATGAAAGTGCTTGCATTTCATTACCAAGGCATAAAATGCAGAAAATTCTATAAAGATCAACATCTTACTATCTAAATTACAGTTACATCATAAGAAAGACAACAAAATAACAATAAAAAAGTAAATCTGGGACTTTGGGGGTGAATATACTTTATGCCAAGGCACTCATACTCTGATATTGTCTCTAGAGCATTAAAACTGGTATGAAAAAATAATTAAAATTGAGTACAGAAGGATAAAATTAGAATAAAATTAATTTCAAGGCACAATCTTCTAAGTTTTGCCAGTGTGACACCCATTTACAAGAAGGGTCAGAGGGAGGATCCAGGGAACTACAGGCTTGTCTGCCTGACCTTGGTACCAGGGAAGATTATGGAACAGTTTGTCTTGAGTGCGCTCACATAGCAAGTCCAGGACAAGCAGGGGATCAGGC
>NW_010972581.1:2524360-2673136 GCF_000737465.1 Haliaeetus leucocephalus | reverse complement strand
TGAAGGGGGATTGTAGTGAGGTGGGTGTTGGTCTCTTCTGTCAGGTGGCTGGAGATAGGACAAGAGGAAATGGCCTCAAGTTGCGGCAAGGGAGATTTAGGTTGGATATTAGGAAAAATTTTTTTACTGAGAGGGTTGTCAGACATTGGAATGGGCTGCCCAGGGAAGTGGTGGTGTCACCATCCCTGGAGGTATTCAAAAAGCGAGTAGACAGGGTACTCCAGGACATGGTTTAGTGGGCATGGATGATGGTTGGACTCGATGAACTTGAAGGTCTTTTCCAACCTAAAGTATTCTATGATTCTATAACTTATTTCTAGTGGAAATGAATGGGGAGAAGGTGACTTTTTAAAAGACTAAGTTTCATTTCAAACTGGAAATTGCAAACTTCTTAATTGAAAATCTTAAACCTTGAGCTTCTAAGAGACTTGACTTTGCAAATTTGAAAGAGTTCTGAAGTGGATGTACTATAGTATTGCCACAAATCAAAGTGAAAGCCCATTTTCCAGGTAAAATCATTATTAACCCACTATACAGAGCCATTTCTATGCCTACTCACTCTTGTTAGAATGTCCATGTTACACCTCCACAAAACAGCGCAACAAACATCAGCAAAAAATGCAGTGATGCCTTATGCCAGTTACCAGTATGACAGGACAGCCATGCATCAGATTTAACACTGTTAAAGACAAAAGTTTTTTTGGTATGATCATTACCCATCAAAAGACTGAGAGATAACAAAACTCCAGACTGAAAGATGCTGGAAATCAAATGATGAGATTCATCCATTCTAGATATTGCACATGAGTGATTAGGGAGAGCAAGAAAGAGCAAGGAATTTCTCCTCATGGGGGTATGAGGGCCATTTAATAACATCTTACTTTGTGGGACTACTTTCTCCCACAAGACTTACTGATGAGGTACATGTTTGTATTTTAATCTTAAACTCATGGCAGAGATCACTGCTCAGAACACAGTAATGACAGACTTGATTTGATATAACAGTTTGTTCAGTATACCCGAGACAACCTATGTGCTGGATGCAGCCCACTGTCACCTCCACTTGATGTGCTCACTCTGCATCAGAATGTTTCTAGCATAAGAATGCATCAGAGCCAAATGCAACCCAGCAAACAATGGGGCAGGCTTTTCTAGTAATTTGCTAGAGTTTTTATCTTCTTTTGTTATTATTCTGTAGCCATGGTTTTGCTCATTTTTGGTTTAATTTTTTTGTTCTAATGTCTTTCCATCCATACGTTACTTCTAGCCTCTGGAACTTCCTTACAGGGGAAGCTCAGACAACAGTTAGCACTTCTGAATTGTTTCCTTCAAGTCATCTCCTTATTCTCTCCCATCTCTTGCTGCCTTCAGGCCATGCAAGAGAAGCAGCTGCTAGCTTATCAAAATTGGAGTTACTGCATCTATTCATTTCCAGGACCAGCAGATCTCAAGGAGTTGGCAAAGAAAAATACCTTTGCAGTATCATCTTTTTGCTTTCTCCAACCAGCTGTTCCTTTTAATCATACCAACACCATCACTTAGTCAATGAACAATTCATACACATAAATTCTTTAATAAAGACTGGGATATAAACTACATTATCTACTACTACCTTTCACCCAGAATCTCTACATAGACACAGTATCTTTCATACCTGTATTCCATAAAAATCTTGGTTATAGACTTGCTGCAGACCTGTGGGAGAAAAAGAATACACCAAAAACAACAGAGGAAGAGATTGCCACAGACCTTACTCTGTTGTTCAAAGGGAGAAGCCATTACCTCACTCCTGCTTCTACTGTGACTCCAGTGTTACAGAAGGCACAGCAAGAGTCACACATCTGAGGGCTTATATAAGAAAGTGGACATGGGAAGATGGAGTACAGCTGAGCCATATAGTATCACTGTATATGCAAGGCTTCTTGTGCAAAGAAAGGTCTTCCTTGAAAAGAATGAAGTAATTTCTTCCCCTACATAGAATAAAAATGCAACCTGTGGTGAATGCTTGGCTCTGGGCTTTGCTTCCCAAGCAAACTCTATTGCAAATCACCTTCCATGCTGGTAAAAGAATGAAACATGCTACTCAGACAAAAGACATTCATCAAGCTGGATGAGAAAATCAAGTTTCCACATGCAACTGGTAAAATCCTGTATTGGTTAACACTTCAATCATGCCTGAATTATGGAAAAAAACTGGGCAAACTTTTCAAAGATACTTGAAACAGTTTTGAAATGTGGTGTATCTGTGACCTGTCAGTCTTTGCAGAACTGTTATCAGTAGAATTGGAAGGGACCTCAAGAGGTCAGCTAGCCCACTACTGTGTCCAAGGGAAAGATCAGCCATATTTACACCATATTTACAATGTAAATTGATAATTTATAATGGCATAATGCTGTCTTCCATTTTTCTGCTCTATTTCTTTCCTAGTAATTCTCAATATTACTTTAATTTTCTTTCATTTCTTCATTGCCACTGAACTTAGTTGTACTGACAGAAATGTTTCCTCAATATCCTCTCTTCTCACAACATAAATATTTTTAAAATCATGCCTGTCTGGGATGGACAGGAGTATTCTTGCTAAGTTATCAGGTTCATGTTAATCCAAATTAACATAAAAAATTTTGCTATTGAGATGTTTCCAGAAAAGAGTTGGAGTGTATTTCAAGGGTTGTGTATGTGGGACAGAACATGTACTGACTGAGCCATATGCTTATGGTGTTAACCTCTCTAATTAGTGTTCAGGTCAAAATTCCTATACATTCAGACCAATGAGACAATAAACTTGGTGTTAAGATACAAATAATGTATAAATTAAATTACTACAGTAAGCTTAACTAATAGGGACAAAATGCGAATGGACAAAAATGTATCTACACTAGGGATTGTACTGGCCTAATCAGCTTAGTTTTTGAATGAGTTTTGATTAAATTAGCACTCCTTTACTGTGTGGATAATATGTGGCACATGTGCCTGCTTCCAATTGGTTAAGTCATAACAGCGTGTTCAATAGTCCAGAGTTAGTGTTTTATGTGCAGAGTACATAGCTTTTTAAATTAGTAGTAGGGACCTAATTTCAGGAGCAGCCTTCTGTTTTTACTGTGCTTAAAAGGGAGGATAAACACAGAAAGTGGAAAGCAATATATGGAGATGCTGTTACATAGTATATGTACATTGTCAACAGACTTGCACACTTCTCAAACAAGAAAAGTAATTCAGGAAGTGTCACCTACCATGACAATGGCCAACAGATTTGCAAAGCAGTCAAGACTAATTGCAACAAAAGGACAAAGAAAGCCTGAAGGCTGCAAATCATTATTTTAATGTGCTGAAGTTTGATATGTCAAAAATGTACCTTGTCCTTCACTTTCTATTGCAAATACATAGTTCATACTTTTAAGAGTCTTGCCTCTTTGGATATACATAAATGCACACAATCATAAACTTAAATAGCATTTCTGCATCCATATATTACACACACACACACACACACACATATGTAGCCAAAAATTAATTCAGAGATGTATATGTGCAGTGTAATGTGAAAAAATAGTTGTGTGAAATGAAGGATCCCAATGCAGTTCATGTAACCAAGCCCCACAGAGCCTGGTGGTACACTGGTTATGTGTGCACACTTGGTCCCCAGAAAAATTAAGGGCATTAGGTTTAGTCTTCAGTGCAGTATCTTGTATTTGCTATGGGCTAGGGACACATATGCGGCTAGTTACCCAGATCAGCCAAATGACCCAGGACAATTTTTTAAGTCACAGCAGTAAAAGTTTATCTGAACCCAAGGGCTACAAATTTAACTGCAGAAAAACACAAATGATAAAAAATATTTCTGATTAGCCCAGGAGATTTTATATTCCTGCTGATGGTGAGCAGTAGACAAAAAAAAGAGTACTGTGAGCAGCTACCCCCTAGAAGGAACAGGCTATATCATACATGGATAAATATGTAGAAAGCCTCATGTGTCTATGCAAGGTCCTACAAAGGAATAAAGATACTCCTTCCTCTCCTGTGTGAGTTACAAGCACTGTAGGTGAGACCAGCCTGGAGAGTTGGCTCTGATGGCTGTTGTTTTCTTTGGAAGGTCACAGAGTCAGAAAAGGGGTGATAATAGCCATGCTTCACATTGACAGCTGCCTGGGTAAAGGATGGACACAGACAAGGGACTGGGCAGTGAATCACCTCTCAGACAACAGGAGAAAATCTATGCAAGGGTTTTCTCATAAATATTCCTTTGCAAAAGTATCATCCCATGGCTTCTAACATAACATGGAACAATACATCTGAGAATCCCTTGCTGTCCTTGAGACAGACTAAATGTATCTTGTATCTCAGCCAGAAAAAACAGGGTCTGACCCTGGGAGACAGCAGGAAGGAACAACAGACAATAAAGGTGGGATCTCGCCTAATATCTGAGTGTTAAAGCTTCTCATTTACGCTAGTAACCTTCCCTCCTGCTACAGCCATTGGGAAGAAAATGTTCTTTTAAGTACAATGACACATTATTTTTTAGAGCATTTGCTTAACTCTGTCCTCAGATCTTTCCTAAAATGTGTGTCACTCACAAATACAGCAGAAGATGGGTCCTTGATTTCAATTGCACTTTCAGGGGACTCGCAAAATGACCCCTGGCCTTATCATATGCCAGGTCTGGCAAGATGGAAAGCAATAATTATAGTGTAATAAAGTACATGCAGATACTATTTAATTGGCAGATTTTGCATTTAAATGGAAGTTTAAAAATGAAAACATGGAAGAACCTTGCTGATGCAATATCCAGTATACCTTATGCTGCAATCTGAAACTACATTTCCTAATGTTTCCTTGTGTTTCTTTGGCCCACAGGTACGTGGCAAATGCCTGCAAAAATTTAGGCTCATTTTGAGACTGAAAACCTTCCTAAACTTTATGCTGTAAGGACTTTTTTGGCTTTTTGAACTGTTGCAACTAATCTGAAAAATATTTTACTACTGACATTGGGAGCAAAGATCCCATTAGTGGGGCCCACTTAGTTGCTAACAAAGACTTGGGTCTATGGAATCCACAGGAAGGTATACTTTGATTTAAAATGGATAGATAAATGGAACTTCTTGCAGCAGTGATAAAATGAAGAAAAACATAGTTTGCATACATGCATATTCACAGTTATGAACACAGAGAATTAATCAGTAGCAGCTGGTAAGTAGACTTGTGGATATCATATTTCAAAGGATTGTAAAGCTTCTCAAAACAAAAAATAAAACTCAAATGAAAACAAACAAATATCCAACTTATTCAATAATACAGTTTATTTTTAAGCATAACATGCAACCTACACTGCAAAGAATCACGAAAGTACTGTTTGGATTAGGCCTGAAAAACAATATATAAAGGAGTAGCGCCACAAATGCAGAGGTGGAAAACTTAAGAAAGGTGTAATCTGACATATTCTGCCAAGCAAAAGCAGGAAGAAAAGCCTCCCAAAGGGTCAGGGGCTTCATTTTTTTCTAGTGTATGCTGATGTGAATTAGCAACAGGAATGAAAGTGGTGTGAAATCAATGTAACCAAAATATTTTGCCCAGGGATTGAGAAAAAGAGTGTTATGGAGGAGAAAGTTGTATTCCTATTAGACAGGAACGTATGCACATGTGTATGCATCTCCAAAACCACTTCTACTTATACCATGCAAATAGTTTTCTTCATCAGAAGCCCAGCCCTCTGTCTGGCTAGCATATAGCTACAGCAGTGGGAAACTGGAGAAACAGGAAACTGTATGAGGTTAAACTCCTGAGAAAAATCAAATCAGAATGAGTCTTGTAAGCCCTGAAAACTAGATAAAGTAGACAGAAAATACTGCAGGGTTCCCCCAGCTCTACACCAAACAGACAAGGCAGGCAGAAAATGTGTTAAAAACCACAGCCAGAAAACAATCAGAAAGGCACACGAAGCCATATCAACTCCTCTGTCCATGGTTAGGGCTGGGAGATTACTGGATAAACTAGAGATGTGACTTTCATGAAATTATACTTACCCTCTTTTAGTGAGTCCTTTATCTCATCAAATATTCTATCAAAATTCAGGCTGCCAGCCCAACAGTTACATCAACTGAGATCAGTCAATCTGTCCCCTGAATGGTGCATTCTGTCAAATTGGATTATTTTGCTGGGTGTCAATTCAGGTTATGTGATGCTGTCCTCCTTTGGCACACAATTACTGTTGAGGGTAACACAACTTCATGTTATTTTTAGGATTTACAGATTTTAAAAAAATAATCTAACAACAAACACCAAGTTACTTTTAACTTGCAGTGTTAAGGTGTTGACAAAGCTTGTAAGTGAACAATGTTATATATCTATGAAAGACAAAGAGACTGTTTTAGAATTGCCACCATCTACTAAGTGATGATTAAATTAATTTTATTTTATCCATTTTAACTTACATTACATAAAGCAGAACATAAATGGGAAAAAGGCCACAGGAATGCTTTAGCTTAGAGGAGAGCAATGTTCATTTAAACATTCCCCAAATGACACCCTCTAGGTCATCACAGAGGTAACAGATGTTGTATTCTTCAACAGAAAGTCATGGCCTACCACAGGAAGAGAGTTGCATTCATGCATTGTAAGGGCTAGAAGGAACAACTGGGATTGTGTTTCTGTCCCCTGCTGTGACCTGGGAAATCCAAACCAGTCTTGCTGAAACTCAGACCATTGCCACCGCAATGCCAACCACACCATTCTAGTGATGAATTATTCTCACTGATGATAAACCCAAGATGAATTTAGGTTTTAATACCTTAGTCTACCAGACTATCTGTAACCTTTATTTTGGTAAATGCTGGGTTCTTGACTTTGCTTACTTCCTAGTTGGCTTTCCGTAGCTCATGGCTCCTCTGACTATCCTCTCATTTTCATCAATAGATTTCTTGTCGGTAACAATAGGAGTCTAGTGGCATTTGCAGCTTGGACCCTTCCCATGACAAGTTGTCCTGACAACCACAAAAGGAAAAGGCTTTGGTGAATGATCTCCCAGTATCACACAAGCAGAACCTCTGTGCAAGAATGAACCAGTTCTGACCCCTGGCCTTGCTTCTCTCCTGAAATGAATGAAAATTACGTGCATCAGGCCATAAGAAAAGGGCCACAAGAAAAGAAGAACACAGATGCAAGAGGTAGACTGCCAAATGAGTTCAGGATACAGAGCAGATGGCCTGCCATCTCCTAATTTCATGTGTAGTACAGGAAGACATGAACATACAAAGGAAATAGTTATGGGATATCTTCTTTATAGGAAAAGCTTATTTCTATTCCCTGTAGTTTAACATTCATTGTCTTTTATAGCCAGGCCATATTGAAGCAGTTACAGCCCAAATCACAAGCCAAATTAAGTCCCCAGGGCTACATCCTACTAAGCTGAGACACTGAGAATATTAAGGAAGTCGTCTTCTAAGTTGGGTAGTGTCCATTACATACCTGAGAGAAGTTTGCAACTTTGGTCAACAGGCTCCTGTCTTTAAATGGGTTTGGTTCTGCCCCACCAAACCAAAGAGAGTTTTATGTATGCAGAGTTCTGGCCAACACTACTCAGCAGAGGCATCTGCAACCTGCTCAGTGATGCTGGGGCAGCAGGGTCTAGATCAAAGGCTTAGGAATTAAAATGAATAAGACAACTAATGCTTACTACAACTACTGTTATAGGGCTTTGCTTGAGGTTGTTTTCTAGGAAAAAAACCCTACGTTATTTTCTAGATTTCCCAGTCTTGCTGTCAGCCAGCAAAATTACCAATCCTCTTATTATATTTTAATTTAATTGTTGGCTTAGTGTGAATTCATATAATGCAAGGTGAACATGTCTTATATTTAACATACAACAGGACCACTATTTATTTTTATTTTAATCTAAGTGAGGAATTTAAATCACAGGTGGCCTGATAACAGAATAATTCTCTTTTGTGAGTTGCTTTCCTTGTGCGAAGGTATTTTATTTCATCTTATTAAATTTAAAAAGCAAAAAAAAAAAAAAAGGACTTACAGTTCAACTAGATATGATAAATGTGAGTCAGAAATGTGCGCGTATGCAGACACGTGCATATCTGTGCGAGAAAGGGCAACACACAGTAAAACCAAAACATTTAACCTTAACTCTGTTGATACTATAAAGCACTCTCTTAGGCCATGACAGATACACTTTCATAAGCTTCACACTGAGCATTTCACCCATTTGGTTAGATTGTTCTTACTCTGAAAATGTTTTCTTTGAGAAGTTTTGGATCCCTCCAAGAAATTAGAGTGATTTAAGTTAAAAGAGATACTAGTGCTTTTCTTCCCTTCGGATGGAAAGATGCAAATGCAAGAGGGCTTTAAAGGTCTTTGTCCAAATTGTCTTTTTTTCCTCACCTGTTCTAGAAGAATCAGTCATGTCTCTGCAAATCCCATTTCCATCAACCTTTCGAGTACTGCTGACATTCTTGTACAGTAAGTCTCTTCCACCATATGCCAAGAACGAGGACATATACTTTAAAATTCTCTCTTGCTGTATATCTTGACTCTTCCAGTTAGTTTTCAGGTCAGATGACTGGGACTATTAAATCGAAGCTTAATTCACAGTTTCAAAATTCATTCCCAGACTGAAATGATTGCTTTCCATCCTACTAACCCTGTTCATTTCTCAATGCTCAAAGGTTAGAGAGTAGAGGTAAATTTTGTAAAATCAATAATAATGTAAAACTGATACAAGACCTAGAAAGTTGCTTGTATTAAGTATGAACAGCACTGGAAGCTTTATCTTTATCAGAGCATTGTAATTTTTTTTAAGGTTATGGCTAAATGTTTGCTTTAGCCTGGCAGAAGTCCACTCTGCTACTGAAAAGAGCATAGGTGCCTTCCCCTTCTGTGAGGGACTGAGAAACTGAGAGGCTGGCAACGATTTTGTCTCAAATAACCAAGCAGGTAGCCACAAGCAGCCAAAACAGGACGTGCCCTGTGGAGGTAGGTGTAGCGGAAAGAGACTTAACTGCAAGGTTCAAGCAAATGATGTGAACTTCACTTGCAGACTTAACTACAAGGTTCAAGCAAATGATTTATTTGAACTTCACTTACAGACTTAACATGCCACTATTGCAGGTTTTACAGATACAATGGAGGAATGCACTATTGCAGGTTTTACAAATACAATGGAGGAATGCACTATTGCAATTTTAAAAGCAAGAGTAGTACGCTATTACAACCACAAGCACACACATGTTTACAAACTTAAAGCATAAACAATATTCACTTACCCCTCCAGGTAAGGGCTCTCAGTCCGAGGGAAGCTACATTGACTGGCATCCTG
This sequence comes from Haliaeetus leucocephalus, assembly GCF_000737465.1. Taxonomy (NCBI): domain Eukaryota; kingdom Metazoa; phylum Chordata; class Aves; order Accipitriformes; family Accipitridae; genus Haliaeetus; species Haliaeetus leucocephalus. The sequence goes on along the minus strand of NW_010972581.1, from coordinate 2,663,819 downwards.
ATCAAGGCGGGGAAGGGTCTCCTTCACAAGCCAGCTGTATAGCTGGAGAAGTGACTCCCTGATTTCCAACCTGAATCTTAGGGTTTTTATCCCCTGACTTGTGAAATGGTGTGTATGACTATGCCTGAGTGGATTATGATATATGCCTGAGTGGATTATATATATTTGAGTGGAGTTTCCCCTTATCTTTCTTTCTTTTGCTGGTCTGTGATTGTTTGGCTACACAAGGTTGTTATTTGAAAATGAAGCTGAAACCAAAGCTGAAATCCTCCAGCTTTTCTTTACCTTGCTTCCTCAGGCAACTGAATAGTGGTTGGATTGAGACTCAGGGCATACTGTTTGTTAAGGGATTTCAAGGCTCAGATCAGGTTTTGGTTCTTTGAATGGTGCAGCCACTGCCCTGTTTAGTTTAGGGTTTATCAGACAGCCCAGGGCTAAGCAGTCTACCCGTGAGTCATCTCTGCAGAGAGACAGGGCCTCAAGGCAATCCAAGGCTGAGTCAATTTGTAACCCCCCATGAGTCGCCTGTGTGCACTAGACATGGTGAAACTCATTTGTGAACTATGAGCTGGACAATCCATACAGTGGGGTAGTGAACTGTTTCTGAGAGGCTTTCTATCAGTTGTGCTTCAAAGAGGCTTTCTGGGGATTGTCTTTCTGGGAAGTTTTCTAGTGGTTGTACTTTGGATGTTTTGTCATGCGTTTGGAGTTTTGCCACAAGCCCTTACCATGGCAGTTGTGTAAACAAGTTAAATGGGATAAAGGGGCATCAGTGACCCCCTGACTCCCTCCTCAAGAACTTTTGAGAAAACCCCACAACGCATGAGATGAGGGTGCCTGCTGCCTGAAGAATCCAGACAGTTACTACCGAGACTCTTTCCTCGCTGGATTAAAGGGTGGTAATACTTACCTCTCCCTTTTTTCTCTTTCTTCTTTCTCTTTCTTATCTCTTCTCTTCCTCCTACCTTGTTGTTAGGAATATTTTGCTACGGCTGTTAGGTGTCAAGTTTTTTATTAGAAATATCTGCTATGCCAAATTTAGCCACACTTGTGTTATAAGTCAACATTAAATAAAACATATTATGAGCATTTAGGAGCCATTGTCGTGACTACTGCCCTGGGATTCACCGAGCAAAATGGGGTGTTGAAATTCTCCCTGTCCCTCCTGAGTCTTTGTTGTGATTCCTGTGAGCAGCAAGGGACTATCTAAAAGATCACCTCCGCTGAGCTCACCGAGTGGGACGGGACATCTCCCTACTGCAGCTTCTAAGCCCTGCCCCTTGGCCTTACACCAAGGCTGATGGGAACTGATCCAGCTGGAAATTAACTGTCCCGAGTATTGTCATAGGCAGCTGGTGGGAATGAACAGCCCAGAACAAAAGGCAGATGGAGCTGCTTCTTTCAGTGGCATAGGAGTACATATGCCTAGTTAAAGCAACTGTGTAACTGCATTCCCCGTGCTATGGGTGCTTAACAATAGAATCCATGTATAGAAGGTGTCCAAGCTCTGAAGAGTTCAGTTCTATGAGAAAATCCTTAGTGAATCAATTGCAAAGCTACAAGCATGATTTTCAAAGCTCTCGATTACTTAAGCATGTAGGGTTCATAAAGGTCATAGGAATGTTTGCCCCAAAGTCCCTGAAGGACTGGAATTGTAGGAGTTGGGAGTCTCTGTGCTTCTGAAAATCCTTTAATGTTCCTAAATGGATCTTTAAATTCTTAAGTACCATTAAAAATCTTACTCAGAGACATTTTTTAAATGTCTCACCTCACATACATTGCTAAGCTTGAACATTAAAGACAGCATTTGCAGCAAGTATGAGGAAGTGAAAAAGCAGCACATCTAGGGCTTATCCCAAGCAAACCCTTTTAATGATGATAAGCGGGACTGGTGGTTTGTGAAAATAAAACAAAACATAATTTGCTGTGAAAACAGCTGGTACACAGCCCTGTTTTACACATTTCCTACATCCATTCAAGGGACCAGTATTCCAGCATGGCATAATTGACAATTAAATAATTATTGTTAATGAAATTATAAGATGGTGCCTTTCTGTACTTATTTTGGCATTTATATGTGATTTAGAAAGTGTGTTATTTAACATATTTTATTTGGAAGTGATGTTTTTTGAATCGATGTAGCACTGCAGGGAACTGAGCTTAATTTCCCTGTGGCTTGCAAAGCTTTACTTTGAGCTAAGAACTTTAGCTTTGCTATCGACAGAGTATAAACATAATCTGGTGGCCATATACTTAAAGTTGGTTTTGTCAATGTTAATTATCAGTATTTTTTATATTCTGCTGCTGACTTACACTTACAGGTGAGATGCTGATCTCCCATCCACTGATAGGCATAATTCCATTTTTCACATCTCTGTAAATATGATCAAAATCTAAGCCAATGTGCCTGATGTAACAATGTTCCTCCTCATTGCTATAAGCATTCTGTCTACCATCACAGCAAAGAATAAAAAAACCCATACAAACTTTTAGCAGATACCAAGAGAAAACAAATTAAAGTGAATGTGAACAAACAACTTACAGAAGAGTTTGAAGGCAGCAACTTATGATGGTAAAAGACACACAATGGTAAAAGGGCAAAAACTATCACAGCAGCAAGTTAGACAGAACTTGTTGAAATGCTAATTTTGTTTTCTTTCTTCACTGTGAAAAATAAAAGAACCATTTATAGAAGTAACTATTGTATGATCTGTTATGACTGATCAATTTGCTATGAGTCAGTCACCCCAGATATTTATGAATCTTGTCAGAGCTTAAGTTTTTTCCCTTATGAAAGTAAAAATTATTCCAGTGTCTGCTATTAGAAAACAGAAGTGTTATGTACTGAAAGAAAGAGAGCTGCAGATGGAAAAAAAAAATAATATTTAAGATCATGCTACTGTGCTTTTCACTATCATTCTACTCATATGATCAGGAGCAGGAGAAAGGTGGTAGGACTTAATATGAAATAAGACCAAATAGATCAAAATTATTTTTGTTTTTATTTCCCATATATTAATACTTAAACTCTCTAGAACTATGGGTATTAACAAGTCTTAGCAGGATCCATTTATCTTTCAGATATAATTTAGTATAGAGATTACATAGGAGTGCCAGTTAGCCTTCTGTAATGCTGTTTTGGGAGTAGTTAAAATTTAGGATGCTACAAACACAAAGCTTCCTTCCCTTTACTATGTACAACACTGCACTACCCTGTTTTCATTGATTTTAATCTTTTTTACACCTGAAGAGGTTCTACCTTTATTCATTTTACTTAATACATGAGCTCCTATTGCAGAAAAGCAGCCCTAATCCCACTGAAGCAATAGGTATTAAATCCTTTACAGCGATCAGCTATGAATGACAAATGATTATTTTTTTATATCTATCTGATACAGGTTGAGTTTATGTATTATCGATAGATCATGCCCCAGTTTTTTTTACTTAGTATGACCTTTATGGATGCCCAGGCTCTATAGTGTATGATAATCAAATGAAGCAAAGTGAGAAAGCATATAATGCAGTTTTTCTTAATAAATCCAAATAAACTCAATGTGACACATTGTGTAGATTAAAGCAGGCTGTCATCATGGTGCACCCAGTTGGTGTGCCAAGATGTTGAATAGTCCTGCAAGTCCTTCATTTAGGAAGGGTTTTGGCATCTGTGACAGAAAAGCACTCATAAGCACACATTTGCCTTGTATGCACTCCAATTGGACTGAATGTGGTAGCAGACAAGAGTCCTACCTCAACAATTAAAATAACAAGAACCAGCATCTTCACCAAAATTTACCTTTGTGTCAAAATGTTTCAATTAAGCAACAGTGCCTCATCTAGCCCAACAGGTAAACATGTAGTTGTGTGAACTGAGGTGAGCTATATACCTGCTAGGTGCGCTAGTAATAGGTATTCCTCTGGCACCCACTTCCACTTATATGATTTTACAGGCATACTAGGAGCAGCAGGCATTTTCTGTGTTACAGCACCATTTTCTTTACAGCCGCTGGAATTCAAAGCATCCAAAAGTCATGTGGCTGGCCCAGGACTGGAGAAACATACATGTATACAAAAGTTTTTAAACAAACAAACAAATTTTTGTGTTATGTGTTTCATTATGTATTTAGAGACCCGTAGAAGCAGCTTCATAGCTGTTAATTTCACTTTCGGCAGTGCTTGCTCTGGTATTAAACCAAAGAGAGGTGGTATAACTTTTGGTGATTCTTCCTGGCATGCTGTTTGGATAGCTGTTACCTACACTGACTTCATTATGCATGGAAGTCAAATGAGTTCATAGTGTTCCTCCTTTACCAGGGTTAACACATCAACTTCATAGCAGAAAGCTTTGGTCAGGATTCATCTGCCTAATGCAAAACACCTGTTGCATATGTCTACCTCTGAAATAGCTGTCTACACCTCTCTTTTACAAACAGAGAGAAACAGGTACTTCCAGGGTGACATGGACCCTATCTCGAAATAGATGTCTAAAAAAATTTGGATCAATAGGGCTCAAGAATTGTTCTCTCTACCAATGACAAAAGCTGTCAATACAAATACCTCTGATGTAGGTATTGGTAGATGATAAATCCCATCTCTTGTGCTACAGTCCTAAGGACTGTGAGATACTAGCTTTTATCCTCAGCTCAGCTAGAAAACCAGAACAACCTAGAGGCAGAAAGTGCTACCAAATTTCTTCAAGGGGAGCATGAGGGTGATACAATGGCAGAAGAAGCAGCAAAGTGCTTAAGCATCTTTAAAGAAAGAAATCCACTGCACTGTTTTGGTCACTGATATTAATTGGCTCTTTGTATGAAGAGCATGATGAAGTTTTCCAGAAGATAGCACCACAGCTTTAAAAAAAACCCTTCAAGATAATTTTGAGCGAAGTGTTCTCTTCTGCACATGCTGACTTTAGCAGGGATGGATTGAAGGAGGACAGTGGACTCCCTTCCTAGAGCTTTTTGAAGCAGCTGGCCCTTGATTGATCTCAGATTCTAGGGTTGTAGACTGCTGCTGGAGGACTAATAGCTCTGGCTTTCTCTACTCCAGTGTCTCATCCTGACCTTTAATAGACAGGTAATAACCATCTTTCAAAGTGGTAGCTAACAGATCTGAACCTCAGGATCACTGTAGTATATGGCTGACTGAAGTATATATTTAAGTATATGGCTGAGCAAAGAATGGAGCCATCCTCTTGTCTGGGGCACCTAGTGACAGGACAAGAAACAAACTGAACCACATGAAATTCCATCTGAATATAAGAAAACATTTTATACTGTAAGGGTGACCATGTACTGGTACAGGTTGCCCAGAGAAGTTTTGGACTCTCCCTACTTGGAGATATTAAAAATCCAGCTGGATATGGTCCTGGGCAACCTACTCTAGCTGACCCTGCTTGAGCAGGGGGGTTAGACTGGAGATGATCTCCAGAGGTCCCTTCCAAGCTCCACTATTCTGCGATTCTGTAATGTTGTCCAAGAAAAAATGAAGGCATACTCTAAATGTCCTATAACTGAGGGAAGGCCAAGGCCCATTTATTATTTCGAGACCTTTTAAAGATTATTTCTATTGTTGTCATTTTTTCTTTGAAAACCAGGCTAAAGCACCCAGTATCACCCCTGAATGAAACCACATGGTAATTTATAGAAAATTTCCTAAAAGATATTCACAGCTAGTGATCAGTCAGCTCACAGTGAAACAGAATGCATATCATGTGTATGCAATCAAACTTATCTTGGAAATGGTGAGCAACTTCAGACTTACTGTGGCCCAAGGCTGTGTCAAGAGGAAGTTAGTAGGAAGCAGCAAACATGTTGAAAATTCACTGAACTCCTTGCATGGTAGCTTCCTGGACAGACAAACCCTAAATGAAGACAAATCTGCTTCAGGATTTTACAAGGGTACCCTCAAAGTTATGATCTGTAAGCTTTTGTTTTATTTTCAATTAAATGGAAAGCAAAATATTGATTCTGTGTTCCTCAGGAATTAGTATTTGCTCTGTTCAAGGTACTGAATTTATTCAGTGAGTTTAAAACCCAGAGGAAAGCAGAGAAACCATTAATAACATGAATATAAAAGTAATCTAATGGATTCATTATAATCTTCATACACACATAAAAATAGAATATAACCTACCACTTCTCATCCTGAAGCACGTGTTTTGGTTTATAGCACTTCATTAATTTTAATTGTAAACCTAGGAAATAATCTCTTTTTCTCCTTGCTAGTATACAGAATGCGAAAGTGTGTCCAATACAGTTGTCATTTTGTTTCAGGTAGTTAACTTTCCCTTCAAATGCAAGTCTGTACAGAGTTTATGAAGCATTGAGCATTTTTTTAAGCCCAGGATAAAATTCGGTATTCCTTCAAAAAAAAAAAAGAGAAAAGACCACCAAAGGAGGATCATAAACTGCTCATCCCTACATCTCAGGTTGAATAGATCTGTCATGCTTTTATTTTTGGTAATATATCCATGAACTCACAATCCCCAAAAATGTATTTTTTAATTACAATTGCAATTAATGTCATGGCTTGTCTTTTCTGTGCCTTCTAAATGTTCCAAGACTTAAAAACAACAATAAAGGAAAATAGAGAAGAAAAAGCATAGCAATTTTCATCTCATAATTCTGAGTTCTGTCCTTACTACATTAATGGCACTTATACTGAAGGAATCAAACCAGAGCAGAGCTAGAGGATATTAGCACTGACAACCACACAACTTGGTTTTAGTAAGAGCAAATATTGCAAGACAAACTTTGCTGCATTTTTTGACAGAGTTCCTAAATTTGGAAAAACAGAAACTGGGATAATTTCATTTTAAAGTATGAACTACAGTGCATAGTTCTAGCATTATAGTGCAGTATAGAACTGTAGCACTATAGTATAGTATTATATATACTACTATAGTATACTCTTTTTTCTTTGCCTCGGTTTCCCACTTGCAAAATGGTTGAAACATTTGCTTCTAGCTACCGCCTCTCTGTGCTCATTATAAACTTCAGAATTATGACCGACTGCCCTAAGCTGCACAGGTACCCCAGCTAAGATGCTGGTATCTTTCAAAAGTCTATCTGTAAAATTATTCTCTCTCATGATAAAACATTGAGAGGAAAGACTTATTTTGCATTTTTCCATCAACCTGGACTTATCAGACAGACAGATGTTAAATTCCAGTGGATTATTTAACCTGACATCCTGCATAACACTATCTGAAGAACTTTTAGAATTTTAGAACTTTTAGAACTTCTTAGAAAGAATTTTAAAGAACAAATTATCCTTCATTAATTTACATCATCTTTTTCAACTGAACTGAGACAGTTCATCAACAGTGAATCCTGAGCCATCCAGACTGACTGTTTTGAGTCTCCAACCAGAAACATCTATACTCAATACTGTTTAAACTATCATCTAAGCAGAAATATATTATACACAGTATTACTCTCTAAACTTTATAATATGTAGAAGGATTCAGGAGCAGTTAAAGCACCACAGGTCATAAAGACTTGTATTTTGCAGGAATTAGGGGCGTATAAAGATTATGTGTTAGGAGGAAAGTAATACATCATACACAAAATACGCCCCCCCCCCCCAAAGAAAATAAAACCCTGCTGTAGGGCCTGACTAAAAAGTCTTTTTATCCACCCCATTATTATTATTACATATTAGAGTGTTCTGAGTTGCAAAAGCGTACTGTAGTTCTTCTTGATTCAACCTTAATAATAGTTATAAAAGTCTGCATCTATCTGATTACCTGAAATTTAAAAAAAAAATGGCACAGAAGACTGTTGAGAGCAGCGGAGAAAATAACCAATCTTTTTCCTTGCTATTGCCTGTTAGAAAACATCTCTTCTTCAACATAGTCACCATCTTATTTCCATGTATACTGAATTTATTTTCCTAGTAAGCCACCTGCTGAATTTGTCTCTTCTTTTAGCCTTCTGCTGCTGGGGACCTAATTCCACATTCCTGTATCTCTTTTCAGAATGATCACTCATCGAAACCAGTGGGTACTTGGGTCTAAAGTGTGGCAAGAAAAAAGGGATGGATTTTTAACAGTGTTCAGAAGTACCTGGATGTCAAATTCCTAATACATTTCAGTGGACATTTTGCGCATTTGCAAATTTCATCCGAAGTGCATACCTGAGAGATGTTTAAAAGGCTATGTAGACAAGAAAGTTTCTGTGATTTACATCTGAAAAATAACCTTGGTTTTTTATGACTCCAGAATAATAAGCACTTGCTCTGAATACGCAAAGAGGCAACTGCTCCTCATATGCATGCATATCCCTATTTAATGTGCTTTATCTAACACTGTGGAGACTGCCATCCAGATTGCAACTTCTTTGGAAAAAGTGACCCCTAAGTTTTTTGCACTAGTCATTTACAGTTTGGAAATAAATTTATTAGAAATCCAATATAGCCTAAGGAAACACTCATATGTAACCAAAACAGTGCATAGTACCAAAAAATAAACCTTTCTTAGTTTGGACTCCTGGACAAAATCTGTACACAGGAACTCCCATTAAAAATCACATAATGATTCTCTGTTATAAATCAAATCAGACTGAGTTTGTAGAATTTACTTCAGCATTCATCAGGCAGTGGAAATCCCCAACCAATTGCGTTTTAGCTGCTGGCCAGCCCCAGAGACGTTAGCAGGAGAAAAAGCTAGAGATAAGTTCAGAGCATCCAGGAGCATATATACCATAGCAAAGCCTTCCATTAGCCCAGATGCCAGCTACTGCTGCATGAAGTCCCTGCTAGTAGCATCCAGCAGCTGATGGATCCTATAATGCCTGCAAATTCCATGAGTGTATGAAGCTCCTTCTTATTGTTATCAGCAGATTGTAGTGGATGCTATAGCAGTAATATTCACCTTTGCAGACATAGACCAGAGAGGATACACAGAAATACTGTCTAGCCAAAGCATCACTGCACAAGCATAGCGGTTGTTTTTTTTTCTTCTCTAATAGTAGAGAGGAATATGTGTGTGGAAAAAAAAATATTATCATTCCTGAACATTTTTTAGTCAAAAATCAGACTGCTAGACAATTTACTGCCTGTAAGATGTAGAAGAGGATTGGGAGACAGCCCAGTAGTGTGTGTTCATGTCCCCTGTACCCAAGGCTGCTCAGGGAGGCATGACATCAGCTAGAGGCTTACAGCTACTGATACAAAGCAAGATGGGTATATTGACTCCTTGATTGTCTATAAAAATGGAAATTTATCAGAAGGCATTTTGTAAACACACCACAGCCCATGAATTATTTAGCAGTTGGCTAACCCTGTTCAGCAGCACAACTCTGGCAACAGTCAATGCAAGCAGAAAATTTTACTTGGCACTTGACAGAACTATTGCAATATCATAAACAAATCAAGTACATTCTAGCGGCCTGGCATTTGCTTGCTGCACTCTACAGTGGCTTTATATTTAGGACAATCTCACAGTTAACATTAAAATGTTGCTGTCACAGAGTTGCTTTGAGAAATGATCCAGTTTGGATGCTGTCAAGTCCCATCTTTGTAGGTTTGTGGGGGCTTTTTGCCTTTCATTGCTGTTTCTATATTCCTTAAGTGGCATGAGTAGGTAGATAAGCACAGCATTCTCAAGAAAGAAGTGAAAAAGGCAATGTCATTATAAACAGGACTAATTTTTCCAAGGTACTTAAGTCCTCACATGCCACAGTCATATAGTCAAATGGGAAGCTGTCAGAGCACTGCTGGAAGTGTTCAGCAGCTTGTAGGATGAAGCTCTGCAGCCTCTTACAAAAGGAAGAACATATTATAATAATAATTTTAAAAGAGCATAATAATAAAAAAGGAAGCAGCGCATATCCAAGTGAGGTATATTTATATGTGCAGAACAATACACCTCTCAAAATCCCATGGGTCAGCAGCTGCCTGCCTGGATACAGCAATGACATGGACTAGATCTTGAATCCCTGTGTTACTGCATCTGCTATTTGATAAGTAAGAAGACAAGTAGAGGGAGTAAAGGAGCTTACCCTTTGCTTCTATGCCACAATAAATCCTACTTTCTTTTAGAGGGGGCAAGACAGGTATGTCTCTCAGTTCTAATGCATCAGCTTTCACCTTCTCAAAAAGTATTTTTACATCCCTGTAAATGGCACCATCCAAGGCTATTTCCACAATGGATGTGAAGGCTGCCCCTACAGTCAAATCCAGGCCACCTTGCTGCAAGTACACCAGTAAAACTCCAGTCTCCCACAAGCTGTGCTGAGCTGCTGTGTCCATACAAGCAGAGAGCTTTCACTGATCTCCAAGTATAAGCAACTCACATCTTACGCTGCAACAGAGCAGCCCCCAGTCCACTTTGTGAAACATCAGCTGTCAGTTTAAATGGTTTGTTTTGATCAAAGTAATGCAAAATAGCAGCTTTCGTTAATGGATTCTTCACCTTCCCCACTGTTCCAGTGATTAGACATTGAGCTCTCAGGGTATTATTAGAACCCACTTTTCTTTCAAATCTTTAGTCAGTTAATTTGGGGGTTGTGATTTTTTAAAAGAGACTGAGTCCAGCTTTTTCAAAAGCAAAGAGACAAAGAATTATTTCCACATTCATGAAACATGAACAGAGTTTCTTTCCTACAACCCTGTTTGGATGAAAATACTTGGAAAACATACTGAAGATATGAATGCATTGAGGAAAGATCCTTTTGTTTTTATGAAAGACACCCCATCACTTAAAACACTGTCATAGCAAGCATTGCTATGGGAAAAGCAAGAGCTAGCTATGTTTTGAGTTCAGTTCCATTCATTTCCACAGGCTGTATCTTCCCAGGAGATACACAGAAAAAAATATACACAGAAGGAAAAGTGGAAGGACTGAAAAAGCTATTCACTTGTGCTTGCTATCCATTCATTGAAAGGCACATGTGGAAAATCAGCCTCTGCTTCCTCCTCTTCCACAAGGAAGAAGACATCCTTCCTGCCACTGCCATGTGATTATGAAGTGGAAATGGTTCCTAACCTTGCCAAGTATCAAACACATCAGACAGTAAACAAAAAGACACATGCTATAAGAGAGGTTGAGAGGCGGCAGTACCTCACCGCATATCCATGATGCCCTCCAGTAACTGGGATATGCACTAACTAGTATGAACTGGCACTGACGTATAAAAAACACTCTGAAATATCTTGGTTTGTGATGATCCAACCAGCAGGAAGGAAATATGTCACTATAATTCACTGACTGTGAGACACTGTTCACAGATGCTTCTACCTTAAAGTGCTATAATTTGGTGCCTTCTTTGGGTTAATTATCTGTGAGGATCTTCTATATTTTTTCCTGTGGGTGTTTGTTCTGACCACTACGTATATGTTCAGGCCTATGAATTTAAGTAGAGCAGGGTCCCACAGGGCCTTGAGAATCACATATGATTTTCCAGCTAACTTCATTCCTAAATAGTCGGTCAAGCTTTCAGGTATGTGTCTAAAAGTCCCTAAGTGCATCATTAAGTTCTCCATTCAAAGCATCTTGATTTAGGACATTTAAGATTTTGGTTGATTTAATGTGATAAAACAGATGGTTTAGGGCTTCCATATATTCAGATGTCTGGCCTCAGCTTCAAAGTGTTTCTCCAGAAGGAATTCCTTGCTCTTCATATGAATATAGTGAGCATGGAAAAGCTCTTCTGGCTCACCAGTTTGTGGGTGAAAAGTACCATCATCTAATAGGCCAGGTTGGATGGGTGCTATGTAGGTATCTGGTGTTTTGTTTTCCTGTAGATTTATCAAATAAAGTATCACTTTATCAAAACTGTAGCTGAACCTTCATATTCTTACTTATGAGCTGGAAAGTAATCCTTTTACCTGTTGAGTGCAGTGAAGTTATTTTCTCTAATGTCTAAAAGATTCAGTTTTCATGGCCTATTTTAATTGTCATGCACAAAGCAACACTAACACTCACCTGTGTCAATACACACTCCCTGTGAAGATCTTTTATGGGTAAGCATCTTGGAAATGCTTCCTGCTCTCTTTTACAGCAAATATAAATCTTTCTTCTATTCAAATACATTCTGAACAAAATTGAAATAAGCTCTTAAATAAGCTCTTTAAAAATTACCTCCTTTTTTTTTTTGCCTTTACAGCCATCTGCTCATTATGTAGTTTGTGTTCTATTGTACATTTCAGGCTTTTTTTTAATGTTTCTTACTAGTAAAAGAGTAATCCTGGCTTCCTGTTCTTCACCAGTTACCTTCTCTTCCATCTTTGAAGCTTTATCAATGCCATTAAGCAACAAGACTGACTATGTATTTAAAGTGCAGGGATAATCTAATTAAATATTCCAATTTTTCAAATTATTTCTGTGGTACTGTTTGAGATCTACAGATTTTGATAAAACAGTCAGAGTGGAGCATAAATTCCTGATTTTTAAAACCTGTTCTGCTGAGTCAACACATATGTTTCCCCTGGTAGTCATCAACTGTGAGGGAGAGATGCTACTCTAAAGTGTTTCTAGTGTATTATCACTCCACACTGGATTCTTTATTAGGGCACATCAGTTTAACTTCAATGATCTATATCAGTTTACACCTGAAGAGGATCTTGCCTAGTGAAATCAAACACAATATTTCTCATTGGCTTCCTAAAAGCTCTAGACAGACACAAAATGAGAGCGATTTCATCTCCCCAGTTTTTTATTCAACTCCCCAATTTTTTATTCATCTTATGAGACAAGGATAGTGCTTGCTTCTTTGTTCCCTTGATAGAAAGGGCAGCTCTTTCCAGAGGTCAGATGCCGCCCCTTTTCTGATACATATGTGTGGCTGAGAGGAAGGGGGCTGTGCTCAATCTGTGCTCCTTTCTCTTTGTAGTACCACTCTCCTGGGAAGCACACTGCTGTCCCTCAGCCTTACCAAAGCATGGTGAAAGGCAATGTACAAACTTTCAGCACATGACAGATACACTGTAAGTGGAAAGGAGCTATATTTAAACAACCCTTCCCTTGAAATAAAATCCAGTGTGAGAGTAAGCAATAAAAGCAAAACAAACAAAAAACCCCCAGACCATTGGACCCTATTTTCCTTTTACTATTTTCCTCTCCTTTCTCTCAGTTCCTCTGTGCAGCTCTTTGAAGTGATAAAATACCTTCACAAAATGTCCCTCATCTCAGTCTTCCTGCAGTCTTACCAACCACATGCCCTACTATCAGCTGCTCTCGTAGTTCAATGACTAGAGTTTGTAATATGGTCCCTGTGATGTACATTTCCTGAGCTGCCTCACAGCTCTTCCCATACCTTAGAAAAAACCCAAGCCCAAATGAAGAGACTGCAAAAAGAAGCCTCAGACCTGGAGCCATAGAAGGAGACACAGTATTCAGATATTCTTTTGTACAAATACAGGTGAGAAGGTGCCTAAGAGAGCTAAGTGTTTAAGACCCCAAGATTAAGGAGGACTGGAAGGTGGCAGAAGAGAGAACATTCAGAAAGCAGGAGGTCAAAAGGTCAGCTCTTAAACTGAAATTGCAGCTTGCAAATAGGTAACAAAGGTTTTGTGGTTTAGATATTCCCAGCACTTACCAAAATCTTTGAGACCCATGATGTCTTCTGAGGTTCACTCATCTTGTAGACACAGGGTGTAATCTTTGAGTGACAGGTCTGCAAATAATTAACCTTCTCAATCTGTCAGTATTTCTAGCAGAATTTGCTGAGGAGGAATTGTAAGATAAATACTGTTGTGACACTCAGCACTGCAATGGGTTTTGAAGAATCATTGTGTTTTTCCATGTTTTCCAGATACAGAAGCACAGAGAGACCACATGAAAATTTAGTCAAGTTTTCCTTCAAATGTGGACAAACATTCCAGATCTATAACTGCAAGTGTACCATGGTATTCAAAATAGAGACAAAGTAGTGTTGAAGTCATTGTTCATCTAATCAAAATGTCTACTGCTGCATTCAGTCAACTACAAATATACACTTAGAATGACCTAAAGAAACAGGTCATTCTCCTTCTTATCCACAGAGGAGGTATTTGCCTTCCACTTTCATTACCTGGTTATTCATATCAACTTCCAGTATTTAACAATGTTGGCATCAGGGACTTTCACACACTCTTCCTCCAAGACAGGTGGGGTTGGCATGCAGCTGTAGCCTGCAGTGGTGCACTCCTTGCATCAACCGCGATAGTCTTTATGAACCAGCATGGTCCTTAATCCTGCAGGGTGGTACAGAAGACGTGTCACTTCACAGCTTCAAGATTAAGCAGCCGGGAGTTGAGTCCTCCTGCTAGGAAAGGGATGGTGGTGGAAGAAATAGTGAAGAGAAGAGCCCTGCAAAGGCAGGCTAAATGCAACTGCTGCCAATATTGTAGGAAAGCAGAAGTACAGGTGGCTGTGACTGCCTTGGGGAAGAACTGGTGATCATTCTAGCTATATAGCTGCAAAGTCAACTAGCTCACCTCTCTCCTCATGAGTAGCAGCAAGCTGGCCCAAACAAAAAAGTGGGTTCCTAGCTATTATATCACTTACAGCATCTTGGTGCCCTAGTTAGATATCTTCTGACTCATGTAGAGAGTAAGCCCCATGTGAATACACAGATATATGTTCCTGTAACACTGGTACCTTCTGATGTTGCTCCCTAAAGCATTTATCCAAGCCAAGGCTTCCACCAAAAGATATGTGTGTGTTTGAAAAACAAATAAATCCCTGAATTCAAAATACATTTGTAAAAAGTCTTTTCCTTCCCATTCTCATCAAGACAGAGCCAGAACCTCAGCTGGTCTAAATCAATGTAGACCACAGATAGGAAGACTTCCATGTCAGTTGGGCTATTTTGATCTTAAAAAACAACAAACTTTATCAGGAGCAAATTTAAGTGCACAGACAACAGAATTTTGCTTAAGGCACAACCACTGATTGTACAGACATGAGACATGGTAGAGCGTATTACCGGGTACAGCTCTGTAACGGAGCAGGGGGAAGAACACCTCTTAGAGTAGTCCTAAAAACATGTAGCCCTTTCTTCACCAATCATTTCTATGGGCCCTGCCCCTTCTCACAAATGTTAAGACTCTCCAGATGTGTTTTAAAGGGGGGGTTAGATTCCTGTCTTCAGGAAAAGGAAAATTTCCCATTCATCTATTGGTGTATAAATACCTGGTTTATTTGTGGCTGAACCTTCCCGAATATTACAAATAATTTGAAGGAAAATCGTGCTGAATGCTTAGGGCTAAGTGAAATGAATGCTTTTTATTGTTACATGTCCCAAGTTAGAATGCCTGCTTTACTATCCAGCTTTGTGTTTGGCTATTTGTTGAATAGATGCCTTCAAAAAATTTTTCCACTCCCCAGCCACATATGTAAATTCCACTAAAAATGATCTTCACATAAAAGCTATTATTAAATTATGTAATATTTTACTATTGCATATAAAGTAGAATCAAGTTTCCTATCCCAGGGCACATCACAGATTGTACAGGGACCCAAATCTCAGTGTCTGTATGCTGCCACAATATGTCTTACCATGAACAAGACAGGCTGTATTCTGATACAAGATACTTCAGTGAAAACAGTGTGACAGATGGGTGATATATTTGAACTGGTGAAAATTACATTATTTCCTTTATAAGTTAGAAATCAGTTTCCATTTGGGAAATTTTTGGTGGAAAAAATCCACAAGCTGAATGCTTAGCATTTAGTATCAGTACAGTGTAGAGATCTCCTACCTTCATAAACAGTGCAATATGTAACCCAATAGGATTGTTTGGGTACCAGAGGAAGCCTAGCAGCCAAAGATGGAGGGTAGAAGCCTTTTCCAATAACTGTAAAAATGCTCACATTTCAGGAATGCCATCCTACTGACTTGTACAGGAAAGGAGAGAAATACAAGTGGAGAAGCTTTGAACACTCAAGAGCTTCTGGGAAACACAAACTGATTCTGTTCTGCCTATCCAAATAATTTGTTGATAAAGCATATAATTTGATGAGACTAAATGCACATGCACCTGTGTGCTGCTTTAAAAGACATTGCTCTTGAGTGTTTTATTTTAAGCACTAAATACAAATATATTGATCCCTTATAGCACAAAGAGGTTACTGCTGGGGATAAAGGAAAGGGTGGAGTGTGTGGAAGGGAGGCCTCCTGGGGAGTACAAGTGAGGGCTCAGGTGCCACTTCCCCTCAGTCTCTGGGAGGCTGGACCGGGTAAAAAACACTTTCCTAGCCAAACACACTGAGGCCAGCAAGCTAACCTCTGAGCTGGAGGAGCCCATCTCATTATAAAGGTTCAGCAGAAGCTGACGTACGTGTTACTCATAATTCCGAACACCAAGCTGTGGACAGATGTCTGATAGTAGTTTTTTGATAAATACAAAAAATTCAAAACCAGCAGGAATTCATAGGGGCATAAGAACTGCTGAAACATTGTCATGCCAGATGGGTTATCATTTCAATATTCCCAGTGCTATTATTTATAAGATAAACACCTATGTGAATAACTGAGTCATATGTTTGCATTAGGAGACCAGAGGAATATTTTTAGAATGTGATCTCTCTTTTAGGCTAATAGAAAACATATTTTATTATTTCAGCTTCTCAATCTCAAAGAATTCTTTGGAAAAAACAGCAGGTTTTCAAAGACCTTATTTGATCATGTTTTTTTAATTAAATCCCCTCAACCTAGAAGGAGGAAAAGCACTCTTAAAATGAAAGCTAAATAAAGAATGCAACAGACTGTACACAGGGTCGAATTGAGACGAGATCATGAGACAAGGAAAGAATAAAATTCTCCTTCCTCACACAAATACATCCAAAACCAGCTGTTTTGAAGTCAAATGAAATGTTCTCATCAACTTCATTAAGTTTTGGACTAGATCCTAAAGTTATATGTGTGCATGTTTGTGAGCGCATGCTATGCTGGGTATTCAAGCAGCAAAGGGGAGAACTCTTCTTGTAACATGTTTATCATTTGAGCCCAGTTATAATCTTATACAGTAAAAGCACTGGAGGAAAATTCTTCAAAGACTTCTTGGAGGTTGTTATATTAGACGGCTGAGTAGAAAACAGGATCTTTCTCAGGTGTAGCCTAGCAAGAAACTGCATCATACCATTATTTATTCTGACTGTATTTCAGTTCTTAAATATACTTTCATTGTGCTGCCAATTAATAGGTATGTCAAACGTGGAGAAACAAAATTGTACCTATTGTTAACATTAATTAACAAATCTAACAGTCCCTAGCTTGTGGGCCAACTGGGCTGGCAAAACTTGCCTTGCATACAGCACAGGATGGGATCAAGAGACAGTGTAGATTTAATGCACTTCATCTTCTGAAAATGGTTTCAGCTCACTACAAAAGGCCATTGCAAAAATACTGATACTTTTAAGATAATAATGATAGCAAAGAAATAAAAATTTTTTTTTTAACCATGTTATTCGTATCCACGTGGGAAAAAATTCTTTGCATTTTTTTATAAGTAGACTGTGACCCATGGTTACATAGCTCCAAGATCTGTCTCCACATGAACATGGCAGTAAGTCAACTTAAGTGGCAAGTGACACACTGGAGGCACATCTGTGTTTTGATATATTATCTATAACCATCTTACACTTGCTGTTTTTTACTCCTGACTTCTCACTATAAAGTCATCTCAGAAGTATCCCCAAGACATAAAAAGATAAAAAAATTAAAACATTTTGATTTCTTAAGAGTTTGAGGATTTGGGGGAGTATTTAAAAAATCTTCATTTAGAAATCTCCATCAGAGGTGCTGGCATAGTTACACATAACACTTAGCACAAGGTAGCTTTTTACATTCCTCCTTACACCTCAGTTCAGGAGTTAGACCATCATCAGGACTTTTCTATTTCTTCAATTAATTTATAAATAAAATCAACACTTGCTAAGGAAAGCTAGGCATTATCTTGCTCTTGCATGAACATGTTATTAAGCTTAAATTTGTTATTCTGATGTTTAAACTGGTGGAAGTAGGGAACTTACTGTTCACTTATTCACTGTTAAGGCTCATCAAAGCCATATGTCGCCGCAGTTTTCTTTGACTGACTACTTCGTTGCCTCTGGTATGGGATTTATACCTTTGAAAATGACAGGTCTATATAACTATACTCAATAAGAAATACATAAGGTACTCCTTGTACAAAGCCTCAACTTTAAAGCAGAGATTTTCCCCAAAACAAGAGAGAAAACATACATACAATTCGTAGAAAGGAACTAAATTATTTCATACTGGTTTAATTGGCTTGCAGAGTCAAAAAAGGTATGTATTTTCTTACAGCCTAAATTTGCTAGAAGTACTTTTTTTTACTGTGGCACACTCTTGGCTATTTAATTGACAAATATTACTGTTTTATAAATCGTGAGCTGATAAAACATGCACTTCATGTATTAAACATCCAGAATTCTACCTGATCAGGGCCGGGGGGGGAGAGGGGAGGAGGGACAGGGTGTGGTCCTGATATTGCTATCTTGAACAGATGGATTATATTAAGATTTAAAAAAAAAAGAAATAATAATGAAACAATTTCTCAGACTTGCTCATTTGATAAGAAGTTCATTGGTGGAGGGCTTTAAGTGAGAGTAAACCTTTTCATTCATCATGCAGCTAATTATTTTTTTTCTTTTAACTGATATATTTAATGGAAGTCCTATCTTCCCTTGTTTCTTCACTTTTCACCCAATATATACTAGGATCTTTTCTACCACGGAAATACTGTAGAGACTACAATTTCCCTCCTTGGCAAAGCGGGGCATGCTGCAGAAGAAACTCAGCACAGTATTAATTGCAGTGGGACTTTCATTCCCCGCAGTACCTCAAGACAAATATTTCTGATCATGGTTCGAAGGCATACTCTTAAAAATACAGGACTAGAAATTATATGCAAATATGTATAAGATTCAGTTACTAACTTGTATTAGGAAATCCATTCTTTATGTTTCACATATGTCACGCAAACTGCCAAGAGTGAAGAATGTGGTCTTTAAATATATTTTCACCAAAATTTGTATTAAAGATACAGAGAGACTGAACAAATGTCTTTACGCCTTGCATATTCACTAAAAAAATAGACTGCAATCAAACGAAGCAGATCATGATTATTTTAATTCTCCTCTGTTGCATTTGCATATCAATTCACAATTTTATTTATGATAGATCTCTTTTTTTTTCCTTCACAGCAGGCAATGGTACTGAAATAGTGTCCTGATCCAATGTCGGGGAAGGTTTCGATATGATCCCAAGAGCAAGATTAAGACACAAACGAGGTCAAATGCCGTATACCCCAAAGAGCTTTTATTATCAAAAGTATCAAAAGTAGAAAACAGTAGTGATAGGATAGAATGGAAGAAAAGGTAGAAATCAGGCAAGCAGTCAAGATAGAGTTGCAAGCATAGTCACCACCACGGATCCAGAGGCGTCCCATTGGTCCTCAGTCTTCAGTTCCTCGGTGGTGGGTGCACACCACGGCTTGTCTCCACGGTTTTTAATAGGGCGTAGTTCGATGGTGCATGCACATACGTACTGTTCATGCACTGTTCACGGGCTGCAGGTTTCGTCTATTGCACGACCTTCGCGTGATCAACACCAGAAACCAGTATCTTATCTCAAAGACTACAGTTTCCATGAGAATGGTAGTCTCCACACTCCTGCATGCTTTGTTGGCTCCAGCCCGTTTCCTCCCGTGGATGCCTCAGTGGCCTGGTAATCGTCCTTATGGACAGAGGAGTGTCCTGCTTAGACAGGCCATCTCAGAGATGAAGGGCTCGAGATAAACAGTTCACAGCTTCTTGAGATGAGTGTCTTGAGATGACAGTCCAGTCTCTCACACCTAACAATCTTTGAGACAAACAGCTTGAGATAACAATTCAATCTCTCACAAATAGACAAGTAGAAGAGCTAAAAGGTTGGGCTGCACTGTGTTCAATGAAACGTGGGAAATATGTGCTCAATGCTTTTTAAACAAAATGGAACAATATCTTGCTGCTCTACCACAATGGCAGTAGCTCCCATGGCAAAGTGAAAAGTAAACTCTGACACTGGGAGTATCATCAAAGAAGTGTTCTCAGATTCTGGAATGAAGGCATAGTCAAACACCTTTAATTCTGTCAATGGGATCAAGAAAAGACACTTATAAAGAACTCCTAGCATATGATGTAGCATCTTTACAAACAGAATTTTTCATGCTACAAGGTTACATACTGATATAGCAGTCTCCTAGAAAACAGTAAAAGTGATTAGGATATTAGTCTTACTTAGAAGAGCTCAGATCTTTTCTTCCTGGAGAAGAGAAAGCTCAGTAGGGACCTCATCAGTCACTGGAACAACCTCCCCAGAGATGTGGTAGAGTCCCCATCACTGGAGGTTTTCAAGATGTGATTGGACAGGGTTCTAGATAATCTCATCTAGGCTCCCTTTCCCACAAAAGGCTGGACCAGATGATTTTTCAAGGTACCTTCCAACCTGGGCTGTTCTATGACTCTATAAATTTCACATGCCATCAGATTTCTATCTCCAAGTTAGTCCACAGCAACCTAAGCTTTCTGACCTGCCCACAGCTACTTTATACATAAGCAGTAATACTGACTAATTCTTCAGCTAGAGGTTAAGCCTCTGCTTTTGTAATATTCATGTTAACTGATTTAGCAAAAAAAGAGAAGATATAGAAGACATTTTCCTCTCATTAAGTAATTATTCCATTAAAAATTACTGCAGAAGTTGAATGGAGTACAGAAATATGCTACAGGCAAACTAGTTAGCTTTTCAGGGGATGCTGACTGAAGTCACAGAAAGATACATTCTCCTTACTAAAGAAAGAAAGATGCTGTTAAAGAGGATAAAGTTGACATGACATTCTTTACACTATTGGCATGAAGGTAACCAGCACTACAGCCCAGTGTCCTGCCACCAGAAAAAGTAGCCAACGCAGATGAGTCCTGAATACAATTAATGCCTTTTAGATTACATTTATCTGATACTTGATCTTTGTGGATTTTTATTTTCAGGACAATCATATACAATACTTGTTTGTCAAAGAATATACATCTTCTTTAAGCTATTAGTATTGCAGTTCATAAATGCTGGGTTTCACTGCTAATTAAATCCCCAATGTCATTTTTAAGTAGTGATATAAAAGATACAGAGGTCATGGAACATTTGGCTACCATTCCTACTGACTACAGTCCTTTGACTCCATGTTTAAGATAGCCTTTATACTGTAGTTGAGCAAAGAACAGCATCTGCCTGCCCCCTGTCCCAACTCTTTCTCAGCTATCTCAGTTAGTTCAATATACCTCCTGGTAGCTTTGCAAGTTGAAAACAAATGTTGACAAATGAACTCAAATAAGAAGGCTAGCATTTGAGAGAAATTCATTGATGTGATATTTGAGAATTTCATTGTTAGATTTTCATAGAATCATGGAATATCTCAAGTTGGAAGGGACTCCTAAGGATCATCAGGTCCAACTCCCTGCTCCTCGCAGAACTACCTAAAACTAAATCATATGACTAAGAGCATTGTCCAGACACTCCTCCAACTCTGCCATGATCACTTCCCTGGGGAGCTTGTTCCAGTGATCAACCACCCTCTCAGTGAAGAACCTTTTCCTAACGTCCAATCTGAACTTCCCCTGACACAGCTTCATTCCATTTCCTCATGTCCTATCGCTGGTCACCAGAGAGCGATCAGCACCTCCCCCTCTGCCACCCCTCTTGAGGAAGTTGTAGACTGCGATGAGGTCACCCCTCAGCCTTCTCTTCTCCAAGAGAACAAACTAAGTGACTTCAGACACTCCTCATGAGTCTTGCCCTCGAGGCCTTTCACCATCTTGGTCACCCTTCTCTGGACACACTCTAATAGTTTGACATCCTTCTTAAATTGAGACACCCAAAACTGCACACAGTACTCGAGGTGGGGCTGCACCAGTACAGAGTGGGAAAATCACCTCCCCTGGCTGGCTAGCTACGCTGTGCTTGATGCACCCAGCACACAGTTGGCCATTTTTACTGCCAGGGCACACTGTTGACTCATATGCCATTAACCCAAAACCCCAGATTTCTTCCCATGGGGCTGCTCTCCAGCCTCTCATCCCCCAGTTTGTACATATACCAGGATTACCCCATACCAGGTGCAGAATCTGGCACTTGCTCTTGTTAAATTGCATACAGCTGGTGATTGCCCAGCTCTCCAGTCTATCCAGATCTCTCTGTGATGCTTCTCTACCCTCAAGGGTGTCCACAGCTCCTCTTAGTTCAGTATCATCAGCAAACTTACTTAATATACATTCAATTCCTGTGTCCAGATAATTTATAAGAACATTAAAAAGCACTGGCCCTAAAATTGAGCCCTAGGGAATCCCACCGGTAACTGGCTGCCAACCTGATGTAACCCCATTTACTAGAACCCTTTGAGCCTGACGCATCAGTTAATTGCTCACTCAATGTATTATGGACTTGTCTAGCTGTGTGCTGGACAGTTTATCCAGAAGGGTACTGTGAGAGACAGTATTAACAGCTTTGCTAAAATCCAAAACCACAACATCTACTGGGTTCCCATCGTCAACTAGATGGGTGACCTTTTCATAAAAGGAAACTAAGTTGGATAAGCAAGACTTTCCCCTCATGAACCTGTGCTGGCTGTGAGCAATGACTGCGTTGTCTCTCAAGTGTTTTTCAGTAACTCCCAGAATAACCTTCCCCTTAATTTTACCAGGCACTGAAGTGAGACTGACAGGCCTGTAACTACCATAGTCTTCCTTCTTACCCTTCCTGAAAACTGGGACAATTGCCAGCTTCCAGTTGACTGGGACCTCTCCAGACTCCCAAGACCATTGAAAAATAATGGAGAGAGGTCCCGTGATGACATCGGCCAGCTCTTTCAGTACCCCGGGATGAATCCCACTGGGCCCCATAGATTTATGTGCATCCGGATGGAGCAGCCAGTCTCTAAAAAGGTCAAAATTGTCTGGCAGTTTATCATCCCACCAGTCACAGTCTTCCAACACAGGGCTCCGGGGGTCTCAGGGCCCATCATCGGTGTTGAAGACAGAGGCAAAGAAGGTATTAAACTTCTCTGCTTTTTCTATGACCCTATTTGTGAGGTGACCGACTGTGTCAAGCAATGGACCAATGTTATCTCTGATTCTCCTTTTACTATAGTATACTGCTTTGGAAGCCTCATTGGGTAAGGACTGCCTATTGTTTTCACACAAAACCCATGGATGACATTTGAGAAGCCCAACACCTCTCTCATATTGCATGCTACATGAGATCTCAGCATTCAGGACAACGTAATTTACAGGAAAAAAAGGCTAGAGCCCCAGCTCCATTGAGGTCAATGGCAAAACTCCAGTTGATTTCCAAGGGCCAGATTTTCAACCTTGGAGTTTAAAAAGGCCATAAAAGAGAGATTAAGACAAGATGGATTAAGCAAGAAAGGATTAAGGCATGGCTACAGGTTTTACAAAAGCAGAGTAAAGCCAAGGAAAAATCCTAGCAATATTCTCAGTCATAAACAGATTTATAGATAAAGAGGGAAAAGAAAGTTCATGGCTGGGCTGGTAGTAAGATTGCCAAGACCTCTGTTGGGAAGAGGGCTAAGAGCTTCAGATGCTTGCTAAAAATGAGCACCACTGCTACTACGTATGTTTCAGAAGCACAATGTGTAAGTGATTTTGAGGAAAAAAGTTTATTCTACTCATACTCTAGCCCTGAGATAAGGCATACATTGTCTGACTCCATTTATTTTTCTCACTTCAATATTTTCCAGCAGTTTCCACAATGTTTCACACTGCCATCTCAAGTGATTTAGTACAAAGAACTAATTTTGTCTCTGGTCTACCATCTGCTAATAATTGTTTTAGAATATATAGTCTAATCTAATTAGAAATATTTCCAAGTATTCAGAGAGACATCTTACTGATGTATTTATTACATTTTAAAAAAATAAATAAATTTCAGACTGCTTTATTTGGAACAGTGTCCACAGAAAAACTGCTTAGAATTTCTCCCAACAGAATAATTTTCTTTTAGAAAAGGCTGATTTAATCAAATCAGCATGCTCTACAAGAAATACTTCATATTGATAAGGTAAAATTATTTAACTTCATTTTTTTGCCTTTTTGATACAGTTTGTTCATTTGACCTGTTATAGTATAATATATCATAATGTCAGCAAAACCTTGCACTCAAAATTCATTCCTACTTTGCTGGTAATTCCTTAGAGGAAACAATGTTGAAACTAAAAAACACACACAGCTCAAAAACCCAACCACACTTCACCCATGTTTTTCACTAGTAAATCTGAAAATCCAAAACCCTTCATCTTTATTGATGCAGAACCTATTACTCATGCTAAAACATATGACTTCAAAATATTACAAATTTCACAAAATACTCATTCTAACTTTTCAAGCAAATCATTACATCTCTGATTTTCCCACAGAAAGATGATTTTACTAGATCAACTGACACACCATTAGCTTGAGTAACAAGGATCTCAAGTAGGCAGTAGCAGAATTTTCTGCCCCTCCACAGCTTGTTCTCACAGATGAGTCTGTCAGAAATCATTTGATCAACAAACCTAAGATCATGAAATAGAAAAGCTTGATTACTACACCTGTTGCTAAGTTAGGTGCAAGGAAGAGCAAACTTTTATTTCAGAACACCCAGAATTGAAGCTGAACTGAGTAGCCGTACACAAGAATATGGATCTATTCACCCATCTTTGGGACTGTTAATGAGGTAGGTCATAGAATCATAGAATCATTTAGGTTGGAAAAGACCTTTAAGATCATTGAGTCCAACCATCAGCTATGCCCACTAAACCATGTCCTGAAGTGCCTTGTCTATGTGCTTTTTGAATACCTCCAGGGATGGTGATTCAAACACTTCCCTGGGCAGCCTGTTCCAGTGCCTAACAACCCTTTCAGTAATTTTTCCTAATATCCAATTTAAACTTCCCCTGGCACAACTTGAGGCCATTTCTTCTCATCCTATCACTAGTTACTTGACAGAAGAGACCAGCACCCACCTCACTACAACCTCCTTTCAGTAGTTGTAGAGAGCGATAAGGTCTCCCCTCAGCCTCCTTTTCTCCAGGCTAAACAACCCCAGTTCCCTCAGCTGCTCCTTGTAAGACTTGTGCTCGAGGCCCCTCACCACTCACCAACTTGGTTGCCCTTCTCTGGACATGCTCCAGCACCTCAATGTCTTTCCTGTAGTGAGGGGCCCAAAACTGAACACAGTTCATCTAACACCTAGAAAAGAGACACAGGAATCAACCACCTGTCTTGCCAGTTTAAAACTTCAGAAATATTCTTAGCAGAATGTTTTTTCAGAACATTTTGCAGTATTTAAT
Organism: Haliaeetus leucocephalus; assembly: GCF_000737465.1. Taxonomy (NCBI): domain Eukaryota; kingdom Metazoa; phylum Chordata; class Aves; order Accipitriformes; family Accipitridae; genus Haliaeetus; species Haliaeetus leucocephalus. The sequence goes on along the minus strand of NW_010972581.1, from coordinate 2,638,493 downwards.
ATACATATAATACTATTTTTGAACTCTTTATATGGGAGGACACCTTCCTGAAAAAATGTTTTTTTCTTGATGTCTGTGAAAGTTCCCAGTAGCGCAACAGACCCACCCCAGATAAAAAATGAAAATCCTCTGAAATAGCTAGTTGATGAAAAACTGCCACCTCTCAGTACTCTCTACAGCATTATGAAATGACTGGTACGTACTGTGTCAGGATGAGAATAGTTTTTAAAAAAAAAATTCCTTAAATTGGAGAAAAAAAAGAGAAAACATAGAAAAATGCTACTTCATGAATTTATCTGAACTTAATTTAAAACAGCTTGGGTGTTCATTTTCATGTGAAAGCAACAAGACTTCCAGCCTCAACCATTCAGAAGTAATAGTATAGAGACTTCCTTATAGAGCACATTTCATCTCGCTTTTTAGTCCCTGACACTTGAAGGTGTTCCTACAGCATGTTTTAAGACTTTCTCCATTATGAAGTGGGCTAAAGTTTTACTTCCCAGTTCAGCTAAAAGCACCCTCTTCAGTACTGCAAGTGTTCATGCTCAGGAGTTTTGCATTGAAGTAACTCTTTCACTTCTCTGATGTACAGCAGCATGTAAAAATTCGTCCCTGTTTCTCCAAGAACACTAAATGCACACAATGTATACACTGCTTTTTCATTCCCAGTAATGTTCGCCTTTACAACATCATGAAAAATTTCATTATTTTGTATTTCAGACCTTAGGTTTTTGTGAAGTGTCCACTGTCAAGGACACAGAAAATAATTTTAGTAGAACTGGCCAGAAGGCGAAAAAAACATTCCTGCTGATTTTGTTCCAGTTGCTGGTCCACATTCCCAAAATAAAGCTTAGTAGCTTGTGAAATAGGTATTTTCCTTCTGCAGCTCAATGCACTGGAGAATATCTGATCAACTAAATTTGAATTTCCCAGATTTCTGGGGGCACAAGTGGTATTTACCTTTTCAGAAGGATCTCTTAGGCAACTGTCAAAAAAAGATATTTCAGAAAAGGATCTGAGGATTTACTGCACAATTGCACATAACACCAACATTTCCTTGATAGAAATCTCCTAAACAAAAGCATCTAATCCAAAGAAAACTTACAGTCTGGGAAAGCATTGGTGACTCCATGAGGTAGAACTACTGGTGATTCTTTTTTTAATTAAAATTGGCCAGATATTAGGGTGACAAGGCAGCTATATCAGCTAGGAAAAGACCAATTGCAAGGTATTGTGTATATACAACTTTTCGGAAACAGGAGAGTAAGAAATACATGGGAGGTGTAATTAGCTACTTCTTTATTTAAGAATTCTCTCTAGACTTGTGGATGTTTTATGGCAAGAAACCATGGAAAGACAAACTTACAATAATTAAAAAAAAAACCCTGTGAGTTCACTGCCGGAAAAATACCATCACAGCTGTAGGAAACGAGACCTTCCCAAGCTGTTTCTTTTTCCTCCTGGATCAAATGTTCTGCTCAGTTAATCACATTCAGCATAGGTGTACAAAGTTCTTTTGCTTACCTCCTTCATGTCTGCTATTTTGCTTTATGATCAGATGCACTTTGCCTCTTGAACTGTAATTTTCATCAAGAGTTCCCATGTCTTTATCAAACTCTTTTGCTCTAAGCTTTAGCTTTGCTTATCAAGGAACCAATTTATTCATGCTGTTCCATGTGATGCTTTAATACCAACACAGATATTTTGTTCTGTATGGATGTGAAATGGCTCTTCTTCACTATTTCTGTACTCCTTAGCAGGCTTGGTACAGCTCAGTTCAACTCTGTGATTTCTAACAGTTCTTTTAAACAGATTTTAAACTCCCCTGGGAGTTCTTTTCCTGCAGTCTCTCTTCTCTGGCAAGAGTCTTCTGCCATACAAGATCTCCAGTCAGAGATTGGTGCCACATCATTAGACCTGCTCATTGCAGGGGGATTGGACTAGATGACCTTTAAAGGTCCCTTCATACCCAAACTATTTTATGAATCTATGATTCAGTGATCACACACCTTTCTCCAGGATGGCACTGGTAGACACAGGGCAAAACAGAGAGCCATTGGTTTTGTTCAGTGGCATACTCAAGACTACTGAAATCCAAGACTAGGATCCCAAGAGTATGTTCTCACTACAGTCATTGCTACAAACTATGTTCATCTAGCCATGCTGTGGTGGTATGCTCCTCCCCCCCACCCCAACCTGACCTGTATTTCCCGTAATCCTGCTCAAGCAATAACCACCAGTGGTGATTATAATGGATGCATCTGGTCGTGATGGCTGCATCTGGCTCAAAGTGGTTTTGGGGAGGACAGATAAGAATACAACAGCCAAGGGCTAATTTGAACAATATGTGCCCACCTAACCACGGTGCTGTTCAATGTCCAATTCAAGTCAAATTTGGAAGAAATTAACACCTGTAGTCAGTATGTAGATAAGACTATGAGTCAATTATCTTACTCCATAAACAGTGGACGGCCCAGGGCCTGTTAAGCTCTCCTGCATGGCATCAGGCTGCACGCCAGATTCTCCCCTTGAGTAGTGATGCTTCTCAAGGTTACTCCTTGAGGGTGACAGATTCCTTGCCACAACAGAATCTTGCTAAGTGATTAATATCATGCTAAACTCTGGAGTCTTAGCTAAGTGATGTAAAGGATTGATTGTGCATAGATAAACCTTTAGACATAAACTGTTGACTAAGTCTGGGACTAGGAGTGGATACAGCCACACCTAGACTCCTCTCTGAGAAGGAGTTTAGAAAACAAGTGGGTCCTTTCTGAACCTCATGACTCAATGGAATGGTCTCCCTGACAGTTTTGTCTAATCCTGTCCTCTATGCAGTAAATATCAGGTGAACCTTGCTATTGAATATTGTTAAACGACTGTCATATTTAGTATCAAACTTTTTTAAATCACTGTTTTATATCAATAAACATATTGCCACTTCTGTCTTATGAGTGAAGTATGTCACTCCATCCATGACACGTGCCCAAGTTCTCTTTAAATGAGTGTATCTGAGTGCTGCAATTATTTTCTCCATGAAACACTTGATTCTTACTTGGCTCTTTTCTGGTTTGCCCCTGAAAATTGGTCTGCTCACAGTACTCTTACTGATTAGTCTAAAGCTTGCTCAGAGACTTCAACATCTTTGACGACCTTGTAGCTATACAATATGGTCTAACCAATACCCAAATAACAGTATAAGGTATCGTACTTTTATATACTCTTTATTTCATGTTTTCTAACCATTCTTCCTACATCTTCTCAACATGCAAATTACACCAGCTTAGATTCCCTTCCATGTAGGCTTGCTGAGTCAAATTCAGAGGCAGGTATGTATGTACTGTTAGTAAGACAATAAAAGATCATGTGTTTCCATTACTGTTTACACATCAGGGATGAGGGACAAGTTTAAATTAGATTATGATATTCCTATTATACTCCCATATACTAAACTCATCATTTATCTTCATTTTTATTCTTGGATAAAAGCCTTCTATCAGCTCTTGTGGCACACCTTCACAGTAACACCTTGGAATAGTTCTTCTCTTCCCAGTCTTCCACCCTTTATGTTATTAATGTGCCTCCTATATTAAAGCTTATATACGAGGTCCCATATTTCACACAATTTCTTTGTAATAAATATAACTTTTTCTTATGGCTTTAAACCAGAAGAGCGCTTTTCTTTTTTTTTTTTTTTGAATGAAATTTTGGCTCTGTTACAGTGGAAGTTCTCTTAGAATCAATTATTCCAGCTATGAACAGCTTGAAAGTATATTCTGCTTATAAGTGTTCAATTTCTCTGGTGAGACAAAACCCAGCAAATTAGATGACATATAATCTTTGCAAATGGGAAGCAAGAAGCTAATTAAGAAGTAAAACTCTGTCAGTTTTCTTTGCTGGCATTTAAAAGTGGAATATTAATCAAGTATTAACCATGTCATGGAGGAGCCAGACTAAACAGTCCTTGCTGAAAAAAAGAAATATGGTCTTATGTTAGTGATATCAAACATTTAGGTTCTCATTATTCCTGTAACAAACTACTTTCTCCCTTACAGATATCAGAAACTGATTTACCAAGGGGCTGTTATGAGATACTTTATTCTAGTGCCTAGCCTGGCTCCTGTGTCTAGTGCAGGAAAGATGTCATCCTCTCTACATCTCTTACTGTTAGTATTTTTAAAGACATCAGTGCTTCCTTGCAGTTTAGCTACCTTTTCTGGGAGACAATGGTTAAAGATATATGTTTTCTTGCAGGTTGCCATGACTGCTTGCAATGGTGTTCCATCACTGTACTTAAGGGAAAACATCTGTTGATGGTTGACACCAGCCATGTGTCTCTTCCTGTAGGACTTACTTGCAGTATCAACATAGGCTGGCTCAACATGTGTCTTTTGTGATTTGTTGTCTCTCTATCCAGTAATGTCTTTTTAATTGTCGTCTGCCTTTGCCAATTGCTTTGAACCTGTGGTAGAAAGCTGCAGGATTTTATCACATTGCTCACCATTCATTCCAGGACTTCACAGAAGTTTGATTTCTTAACCTAGAAGAAGTAATCTGGTAACAACCCATGCAATTCTCCAGCATGCCTGGAACTATGGAGATACCATAGTGGGCCACAGAAGCCTGGTTGAGATCCTCTAAATCACCCACTGTCGATGCATAATGGAAAAGAACTGTGACATTCTAGGAAAGGATGTATGGCCAGGTACAGCAATCTGCCAAGATGATTTTCAGGATGGGCAAACTCTGGGTCTTCATGCAAGTTAAGAGGGGTATATAAAGGGTTCCCTTAAAAAGCAGGAACAGGTTTGTGGGTTCTTCCATCTGAGGCCACTGCAGGGTTTTATTGGCAAAGGATGACTTTGCCCACAGGATTTTGTGCTTATTTTTGATAAAAAGGGAAAGCCAGGAAGAAGTCTGATATATAAACTAAAACAAATGATAAGAAAATCAAAGATAGCTTTATCATCTTTAGATAAAACAGGAGTTCAGAGGCATTAATTTCAATGACAAGTTATTTACAACATAAATGCTGTAGTGAGACTGTTCCTTTTTCCCCTTTTCAAATGCCCTGAAAGTGTAACATACAGAAAGACAGAAGATGAGAAAAAGCAGACACATTATGCTAAGTACACACTGTGCAGATGTTAAAAGACATCTCCTGCCCTCGGGGACTTAGCATCCAAGTTTCTGAGCTGACCAACCCAGCCACTGAAGAAAGCACTATGCAGTCCTGCTATTAGCAATATATATAGCTCATAAGGTAGTCTTCCACACTATTTTCTGCCCATTTTAGGTGAAATCCATATACAGGTAATCCTCCTTATTATGAAAGATAAAATTTATAATCAAACAAAACATTCATTTAGATACCTTCAGTTAGTATGTTTACAGCAAAACCCAGCTCTATTAGTATGTAGGTCTGTTTCAGGCTGCAAGTGCCTCTGGAATCTTCTCATAGAAGGAACAGGTCTGTGCTAGATGAAATAAAATTTTCCAAGTACAGGAACACAGCCTCCTCCATGAAAGCATACAAAAGTTGCTTCCTTTCAGTGAGACTAAGCACACTGATTTAAAGCTGAGCATGAGACTACCTGCTCACCAGGATTTTCTGAAGTGTGGAGCCTATATCCCAAATAAGATTAGGAAATAGCAGTCAGGCTTAGGACTTTGCTATACTAAGAAATTTTGAACCAGCTTTTGAAAACTTTCTCTCCCATAACATTTGCTCTTGCTCCCTCCAATGTGTGAGCCTCTCAGCCATTCAGAAAACACTAAGTGCAATGAGCTTTCTGTAACACATACCATGTGCATCTTTTTCTGCTTAGATTTAAGCTCTGAATAATTCCTAGCATCCTCCTGCATTTGAACTCTTAACCTTCTAGAAGAATGACTTTTGTTCAAGGGATTAAACACAAGTCTAAGAATTTTACTGAAACATTCGTTCCTGTGTCAAAAACTTTAGCTGAAGATTAAAGACATTTGATGTGCTCAACACTCCAGATTTCAAATGTTCAGTGTATTGTTTTGATTAATTCATTATTCCCAGAGAATTGATTAAGAAAAAAAGTTTCTGGGTGTAAATTCTCATTGGCACCTCTAGATTTCTTTTAGGGCAAGCATTTCAATCTCCTTTTATTTTCTGCTATTTTTGTATGTGCTCATTGAATGCATGTGAAAAGCATCACTGAAATAATTCAGAAAGCTAAATACACGTATACTTGTTAGTGGGATCAAAAAGCCTTAATCACCAGATATCTCTGATGCATTTTAATTTTCTTCTGCATTGTGCTTCTGTCTTGCTTTCATTATGTTTTCCATCTATCACATCTTTGTGTCATATCTTCTGCTTGTTGCAAGAGCATCACTTCATCTTAATTTAATTTGTCATTTGTAGTCATTTTATGGTAATCAATGCCTGTTTTGAAAAGCTTTCTCTTTACTGAGGCATATTTTCACCATTTGATATAACATTCTTTTATCTTTTACACCTGTTCTATTTATCATTGTATTGTTTCCCCTGTTATCTACAATATGTCATGTTTTATGCCTGTTCAGGTGACAGTTTTGAATTTAATAATAGATCTGTCTTCCTACCAAATGTTGTTGAGCAGTCACAGCAAACTGGCAGAAAAACATTGTGGTTTACTGAAAAAGCTTTAGGTCACTGTCAGTCCAATGAAGTTAAGGTCTGTATTGAAAACAGTAGTAAAGCACAAGACAAAGGTGCAAAGTGAAATTCTTTTTTTTTATTTTGAAGTTTCCTTGGTAGTGGTTTTAAATGCTAATGAAACTTCAGACCCAGGATGGCCTTCACTGGTAGAACAGCCACAGCTAGCATATGGTTTCAAAAGTGATTAAAGCTTTTTTATTTTTTTCCTTTTATTTTTAAATAGCAGTAGCTGTAATTTTCTGTCACATATCTAGAAAAATGCTTTTTCTTTTACCTGGAAATGTGAATGTAAGCTTTTGTCCCTTCTTCCAGTGATTTGCAATTTGTGAAGAAGTCTATGCCTAATGAAGCACAGCTCCCTTTTAAGTCTCTGCATCTCAGTTTCAAGAATCCAAAAGATACAGGGAGCATTTTTAATAGCTGCTGAGGGACAGAGACCCTCAGGCTGTTGCACAGTACAGGGACTGCAGTAGTGAAACCAGCTAAAATAGTTCACTTTTCCTCACTCCAAGCTGTTCTTCCTCCCTGCTGTAGCACGTCATCTCCTTCAAATTGCTGACACTACCATTTTACAAGATCATATTGTGAATCAGATCAGTGAATTGATCCAGATTAAATATAATCCTTTTTTTTTGCAGAGGCCCAGGGAAAGTGTACACAAAAAGCAGAGAAATTGAAGGGGAATGGGGAAAAAATAGGGGCAAACAAGGCTTGCCTAAGCTGGTCTTGTTACTCAAAGTCCTAAAATTGTGGAATGGCTGCCTTAGTCTCTCAAAAAAAACTTCTATGTGGTTATGCCACATAGAGAAAAAATTAGCTAGTAGGCTTTTCCACAATCTTACTTTTATGGCTTGGTTTTAAATCAAATTCTTCACATCAATGCACCCAAACCCCCTTGTGTACAGTGATCGTGAATCTTTGCGAGACTCATTAACTGTCTGGGAGTGGTGAAGGTATTTGCAAATTGCTAAGGCCCAAAACTAGCCATATAAGCATATGTTTAAAGCCCTACAAGAGCAATAGTGAACAGAAATTTTCAAAATATACAGCAACACAACTGCATGTGTCAGAATACAACTAAGCCTTAAATCCAGACTGGTCAAACAAAACTTTGTCTGTGATAATCTTCCAAAGACTTTGAGAGGACATCCAGTTATTAATACCAACTTTAATCTAATGATCCCTTTTTGCACAAGGATTATTCCTCTCTTTCTTCTTCCATGTCTGTCCTGATCCAATGTCGGGGAAGGTTTCAATATGATCCCAAGAGCAAGATTAAGACACAAACGAGGTCAAATACCGTATACCCCAAAGAGCTTTTATTATCAAAAGTATCAAAAGTAGAAAACAGTAGTGATAGGATAGAATGGAAGAAAAGGTAGAAATCAGGCAAGCAGTCAAGATAGAGTTGCAAGCATAGTCACCACCATGGATCCAGAGGCGTCCCATTGGTCCTCAGTCTTCAGTTCCTCGGTGGTGGGTGCACACCACGGCTTGTCTCCACGGTTTTTAATAGGGCGTAGTTCGATGGTGCATGCACATACGTACTGTTCATGCACTGTTCACGGGCTGCAGGTTTCGTCTATTGCACGACCTTCGCGTGATCAACACTAGAAACCAGTATCTTATCTCAAAGACTACAGTTTCCATGAGAATGGTAGTCTCCACATTCCTGCATGCTTGTTGGCTCCAGCCCCGTTTCCTCCCCTGGATGCCTCAGTGGCCTGGTAATCGTCCTTATGGACAGAGGAGTGTCCTGCTTAGACAGGCCATCTTGGAGACAAAGGACTTGAGATAAGCAGTCCACAACTCTTGAGATGAATGTCTTGAGATGACAGTCCAGTCTCTCACACCTAACAATCTTTGAGACAAACAGCTTGAGATAACAATTCAGTCTCTCACAATGTCTACAGGGTAACTCAGGTCCAGTGTACACAGCAAGTTCAAGACAGCATATCCCAGTGGGACTGGGATAAATGCAAAGTGGGACTTCTGAGATGCTTAGCCTTTGAAATAACGCTTGAAGTATGTAGAAAGTGATTCATTTAAATACAGTTAACATGCTAGGGACCTTAAGTCTACTGCAAGACTTAACAGGTCTGCAAGTGAGTGAAAGTGTTATTTCAAGCTTTGTAGGTTTACATATTTAACACAAGGGAAATATGTAATGTGAAGAGTGCAATATGGAGCAGTCCTACATTACATAATTTATTTCATTGTCAGTAAAGATCCTCGTAAATGCACCTGACATTGCCTTCAAAGAACAGCCCCCAAAATTGCTATAAGGACTGACCAATGACTGTTTGGGGAATCTCTTACAAGACAGACCTAAATCACCCAGCAATCTTCTTCCGTGTTGTGTAATCTTGATGCCCTGGCAGGCGATCTGGGGTCACGAAGTTACAAAACATAACAGGGCAAAGCAGGATGTCAAGTGTTACGGATTAAGTGCTGTCTGGGAGAAAGAAACCCAAGTCACAGCTCCAGTAGCTTCTTGCACTTTAGATCCAAAAATAACACTGAATGGAAGAATAATAACTTCAGAGCTAGAGGCACCAAAGGGAATGTCACCAGCCTGTGCTAGAGACAGTTATAGGAAGAAAAGAGTTTATGGTCTTTGAGGCATGACCTGATACTTAGAAGGATGCCCTCAGCCTCCACTCAACACAAAGCAGGAATAGGTATATTCATTGATAGCCATTAGCTATTAGTCCAACAGCTAGCAGTAGCTCAAATCTGAACTTAAGCTCCAAGACAAACATGTGCCTTTAATCAAAGAAAATATTTCACAGTATCTGTACAGTTAATCACAACTTCAGTGACTTTTTTTGACACAGGAACAGGCTTAAGTATTACGGTTTCAGTTCTGAAAAACACCTGCCTCTGCAGTTGTTGCTTTAGAAATAATCTGTACATCATCAGCCACCTCCGTTCCTGTGTTAAGTGACAAATAGCTTATCTAAAAATCAGAGCACAAGAAAATCCTTGGATTGCAAATGGTTACAAGAAATGTGCCCCAGTAAGTGTGATGAGTGGCTAAAAGAAAAATCCAAGTGATATTAATTCAAGTAAATCACACACAATGAAAAAGATAGTAAGAAGCAGGCAAATCAATCCATCCAGCTCTCATTTCCTGACCATCCCACTGCCACACTGAATCCTCAACCCACAGGCAGGCATCCCAGCAGCCACTGAGATTGGAATCCAGGAAAGCCAGTTGGCTGAGCTACCTACATCAATCAAGATGAAACTACGACATTGGAGGTAGTATATTGCAGGAATACTAACCAGCAAAATGCTTACTAAACAGTTACTACAAAATGCTTACTAAACAGTTACTAAATTAATAGATACGTCAAAAAATATTTCCAATATACAAGCAGGAAACTAAAATACATAAATGTTTGATAACATTTGTACACAGAAAAATACATTGATTCTTCCCTTTCTGTCTTCCACACCTACCTTGCCAAAACCATGCCCATTTCAGGCTGTCCTGAGCACAGAACCCGGATTATTCGTCTCTTGTTTCTCTATTAATAAATTCAAACTGCACTGCAAAACTTTGAAAGTGTTGGAATCAAGTTAGAATCTACTTACGGTCAGGACATGGTGCAGCTGATACACAAGAGGGAAGGGATGCCATCCAGGGGGACCTTCACAGGCTTCAGGAGTGGGGTCCTACAAAACTCATGAAGTTCAACAAGGCCAAGTACAAGGTCCTGCACCTGGGTTAGGGCAATCCCTAATATCAGTACAGACTGGGGGAAGAATGCATTGAGAGCAGCCATGCAGAGAAGGGGATATTGATGGACAAAATTTGGACAGGGGCTGGCAATGTGCACTTGTAGCCCAGAAAGCCAGTTGTATCCTGGGCTGCATCAAAAGAAGAGAAGCCAGCAGGTCAAGGGAGGGGATTCTCCCACTCTACTCCGCTTTCGTGAGACCACACCTGGAGTACTGTGTGCAGCTTTGGGGTTACCAGCACAAGAAAGACATGCCCCTGTTAGATTGGGTCCAGAAGAGGGCCACAAAAATGATTTGTGGGCTGAAACACCTCTCCTATGAAGAAAGGCTGAGAGATTTGTGTTGTTCAGCCTGGAGAAGAGAAGGCTCTGGGGACACCTTATTGCAGCCATTCAATACTTAAAAGATGGCTTATAAGATGGGGAGAGACTTTTTACTAATGCCTGTCATGGCAAAACAAGGGGCAAAGGTTTTAAACTGAAAGATGGTAGGTTTAGATTGGATATAAGGAAAACATTTTTTACAATAAGAGTGGTGAGACACTGGAGCAGGTTGCCCAGAGAAGTTGTGGATGTGCCATCACTGGAAGTGTTCAAAGTCAGGCTGAAGGGGGCTTTGAGCATCTAATCTAGTAAGACACGTTTCTGCTCATGGCAGGAGGGTTGGGCTACATCATCTTTAAAGGTCCCTTCCAACCCAAACCATTCTGTGTTTCCATGATTCTATGATTTGTATTAAGAGAATTTAATATGACTGCAGTCATGTGTAAGAACCAATTTGCTAAAAGTAAAATTATATATGGTTAGCCAGTTATGACTTTGAAGTAAATTTCACTCTTCAGGATTGCCTTGGTGAGGCCCTAAGCTAAACTGTTGACAGAGGTAAACAGCCACATTATAGAGCTATGATATAAAATACTTTTCTCTAGCTAGCCACCTGGCATAGAATTGAGTTATTCTGAAAATTTGGAGTCTAAATCACTGGCTTGTTCTGAGAGGGGAAACAATCCTTAGTTATTAATGGAATAATGCCAGGGATGTTCTCCATTCCTGTCCTTATTCCTTCTGTTATTGTTTAATATTTCATGGTTTTATAGATGCAAAAACTACACAAGACCTTTATGATCTTGTAATCAGATCTCCAGCATCTGGTTCATGCATTTTTACCCAGAGGTTCATCTGTCAGAAGCTGTGTTCTAAACCCCAGGCAAACCTCAGATAAAGCCTTTACCCTGAGGAGCTTAGGATAGGTCAAGAACAGAAACACAGAAGGGGTAGGTGAAGGTGAGAGAAATGCAGTCAAGAGTCATGCATTTTTCTCTGTGCATATTTCCGCTTTCTTTGGTTTGGGTTTGGTGGATTTTTTTTGGATGTTTACTTAAACACTACCTCTGCAGGTTTTTTTATCTTCTGTTCATTGGTCCTTGTTAAAAGCTGCCAATAAATGGGCTGAGATGAGCTGATTGGAGCAGTGTTTGTGTGTGTATCTTTGTAGCTGCATTATCTTCTCTATACTGTTTTAAATGTTATCACCTAGAGAATGTATAGTTTAGTGGGGGCAGTGCTTCTGGAAGCAATGCAGCCTGACTGAAAGAAAATGCCCTATTTCTTGCATACTTATTTGGGAAAGCTACAAGTAGAAGTGTGTTGTCCATTGACCTTTTTGGTTTGCTGCTGCCCTGGTTGCTTTTTCTTTTGGCATTGGGGCAGAAATACAGGTTGCTTTTTGAACTGGACAAGAAATATTTGTAATCCTAGTGTGGCTGTGTCCTGGTTTTGGCTGGGATAGAGTTAATTTTCTTCCTAGTAGCTGGTATAGTGTTATGTTTTGGATTCAGTATGAGAAGGATGTTGATAACACAGTGGTGTTTTCAGTTGTTGCTACATAGTGTTTAGACTAAGTCAGTAATGGTCATAGAAGCATAACAGCTTTAAACTGTTCTCTATAATTCCCTTTCTTCTCAGTAATGTTTCTATTGCAGAGGTATCAGTTGGAAATCTTGTGATTTTTGGTTTACAATCATGATGGCTCAAGTTGTCAAGTTCCAGCCTCAAAACCTGGTGAGAAGGTACTTGTAAGGAGAGACATATGATAATAGTTGTACCTAGCAATGGCATTACAGACAGGCATTAAAGGAATGAGTTGACCTGTCCATACGGCTTTCATCTAGACTAAAACCATTAAATTTTCTGAAGTAATCCTTCAGAAATGAGTTCTTGATTCTATAAATTAATTTTCCAAAAGGATGACATTAAAAAAAAAAAAAAAAGAGAGAAGACAGAGGAAGGGATTAAAATATGAGACCATAGCATGCCCCAGGAGAACCAATACAGTGGTGAAACAAAATGTGAAGAGGTGAATAAAAATATTGGCACAAGCAGCTGGAACCTGTGATAAATTTTTTTTTTGGCAATGTGTTTGCACAGGGAGAACATTTTTTGTATAAATGTAAATGCATTGGAGGACCACTGAAGTTCAGATGCCAAGGCTTTCAGGAAGTAAAAGATGAGGGAACTAGGCTTTCTGATTTTAAATTGTAGAAGCAACCTGATTGGGGAGATCATTTACTGAATATAGGCTAGAACATCTCAGACTCTGTGGGAGTCATTCCAATGTTCTGAATAGGGTTGGAGTGTAATCTTTAATGTAGTAGTGGTGTGTCACGTTTCAGAGCAAGATATGGTGAATGTAACTATCATGCTTTGCAGGTTGCCTCTGGCAGGAAAATTACTTGTGCTGAATCGTGTTGGAATTGCATGATATGTGAAGTAGAAGCAGAATACAGATGAAAGTAATTGGGGGAAAATGGAAAAGAAGGTGTGGGGTGAGGGAGATGGAAAGCAATGAAAAGTAATAAACTAGAGGAAATCCTTACCATGGAACAAGTGGATCTAATCAGCTGGGGAAAGGGGTTGGTCTGCTTTTTCATCAGCAGAATTTTGGTCCAAAGCCAGTGCATGAACAAATTAAGAGTAGCAATGTACCAGAGATTCTGCTGCCATTTTGCTGTGCTACTTAGAAATAAATGAACAAGAATTCAGGTAGCTCTACAACTACTGCTCCTGAATACAAAGATTATATGATTAAAAATAGGTTTCAAGGCATATTTAATCTTTCTGCAAGTCTTCAGGCAGTTTCTCTGCCACATCAAGTTATTATTTCCTACATATCAGGGGAGAGTGGACAGCTTGAGTCCAAAACCAGATAGTTCTAGTGATCAATACGAAGGACCTGTGGTAGACTGTATATAACTCAGAGGAAAAAAAAGAATCAAAGAGGGCACAGCTTTCATATTTATTAACTTATTCAGCTTAAAAAAATGAACCCAAACAGCAGAAAAATAGATGTGAAAAGTACCACAACAGTGGACTTCAGGTAGTTGTACTGCTGAGTCTGACTTGTGATTTACATAGATTTGTTTGTTTTCCCCGTGGGTAATTTCATAAAGTAGTCCAATACTTTTGTGTTTACTTTAGTTTTTAAACTTTAACAATAGATCTGAAGCAATTTGGAAGCATAGCAGAAATGAAAGGTTGCCAAAAGTGTGTTTGTTGTATGCATAGGGGTAGGAAAATTAATGAATCACCAAAGCGCACATACACTATGGGAAGACAAGTTGATTGCTTCCTCCAAATTAAGTAAAATTAAGTGATGTCATGGATCACTTGCATCTTGGTAAATAAAAGTAATGACCTTTGGTTTAGGTGGTTGAGCTCCCTGGAGCACCTAGTTTTGTATAAGGAAGTCATTAATTATTCATTGCACCACTCTAAAATGTCCCAGTACAATTTGTGATAGTTTATGTGCATTTGGAGTAACACGGGGTTTGTATTTGTTTTGCACTCATAAAAAAGAATCATAACTGGCTTTTCTTGGAGTTGATGTTTTTGTGTTGCTATGAGGGACAGATGTTTCTTTTCCATCTTGACATTAATTCTTGTGAAGATATTTGTTTCTTTCATCCTTGCCCAAATGCATTGCAATCCTTTTTCACTGTTGCACCCAAATTCAACTCTACACTGTTGCACCCAGCCAACCTCTACATCCTAATAACACTCCACTATTTAGGCTGGCCATTGTGTTCCAGAAATTGTTTGCTCTTTCTTTATTATACCTGCTTTTTCCCCCTCACTGTACCTATTTCTAGAAACAAATTCTGACTCCTTAATGTCTTGCTGCTAACCTAAATAGCATATATTGTCAAGTGTACATCTTTATGCCTTGCATTCACAGGAAAAACAATTATCTGTTGCAAACATGAAACAATTTCTGCTAAGTCCACCACTTCATTTTAAATCCAGTCAATTTAAGTATCCCATCACAAGTACAAACTTTCTTCAATTATGACTTTCTGTAATCATCCTTATTCTCCAGACTCTTAGAGCTCCTTTTTATTTTCTACTCAATGTACCTGCCAAAAAGCATCACCTGTATTCTAGGGTGCACCTAGAATACATTTTAGGTGGGCCCCAAAAGTTGGACTCAGATTTGCCTTTGGCAGCAACAGGTAACACATGTTTGATAGCAAAGTCTGTGGAAAGGGAAAAAAAAATAATCACGAGGCTCTTTCTCTCTGTGAAAGGAAGAGAAGAAATGCAACTAGATTTCTACACATATAAATATATGTCCAAAGCCCAGTCTTTTTCTTCTCATTTTTCTTTCTTTGCATCCTTTCCAGCTCCCTTCATTAACATGGTGATGAGTTTTTTTAAAAATAACTTGGTTCACACTGCGATATCTGACAGAGCAGATTTTCAGCGTTACTTAAAGTAAGCAGCTTCTGTTTAAAGATACAGTGATGGCAGTGTGTATGCTGCAGTGGGATGTATCCGTTTGGACAGGTGGCCCATGCATACTCACAGGTTGGTCACAGGGAGGACTAGAATCCTATATTAAGGCTACACACTATTCCTGGCAATAAGCAAGCATGATTTAAACTGACATTGTATGGCATATGTTGTAGAAATCATAGAAATACAGAATGGTTTGGGTTGGAAGGGACCTTCAAAGATGATTTAGCCCAACCCTCCTGCCATGGGCAGGGACCTGTCTTACTAGATTAGGTTGCTCAAAGCCCCCTTCAGCCTGACTTTGAACACTTCCAGTGATGGTGCATCCGCAACTTCTCCGGGCAACCTGCTCCAGTGTCTCACCACCCTTATTGTAAAAAATGTCTTCCTTATATCCAATCTAAACCTACCATCTTTCAGTTTAAAACGTGAGGGCTGTTTAAAAAAAGAGGGCTGCTCTCAATGCATTCTTCCCCCAGCCTGCACTAATATTAGGGATTGCCCCAACCTGGGTGCAGGACCTTGTACTTGGCCTTGTTGAACTTGTTTTGTATGGGGCATTTCTTTTTTTGTAAGCAAGCAGCATGTCACAGATACCATCTCTAGCCTGAGGTGTCATTTTCTCTCTTCCTCCATCCCTTGAAGTCTGTTGTGTATTCATCTCAAGCGACTTTGCTTAGCTGCCCAACAGCCTAAGTTCACCTTCCAAATAGGGAAAATTATATGTCTTGTGAAATGACGACCAGTCTCTGTTTCAATGCATCCAGCAGGACTGGATTTACCACTTTGGATAAACAGTTGCAACTGCTGGTTGTCTTGCATCTTTTTTGAATTTATAAGTCTATCTGAAGGCATATATTCACAGCCATCCTTCCATCACACTTTCACACACCAAAATCCATTGTTTGTTTCCAGTTCTGTTGAGTGTTAACATTTCTCACTCTTGATGACTTTTTGACATGTCTTAGCACGTCCATCAAATATTCCTTAGGATATTATGCTTCTTGAGATTGGAGAACAGGTCTATAATTTGAGTTGTACATACCTTCTAGCTAGTAGAAATTTCCAAATCTATAAACTACTTATCCTATCATAACTGAATATACCTGGAAGCAAATATTGTAGCAGAGGTGCAGAGTCCTTATATCATTCACCCACCTAGGTGACTATGCTTCCAATCCCCAAGCTAGATTCTCTTAACAAAGAAGGGGTCATGGTTCTCCCTCTGTCCTATCATAAGTCTGAGGATCATATTATCAGGTCAAGGGGAAAGCTATGTGTATTTTACACCACACTTCTGATCCTCCTTTGGGATATTACAGTTACAGGTTGGCTGGGCTACTGGGATTCCCACTACTGGCTTCTGAAATTCTCTATACCTAGCTGCAAAATGTCTCTGCTTCTCTTCTGAAGCTGACATCTACCAACCAGCTGTTTCTACAAGTCACCTTTTTTATATGGTGCATGCAGAGAGTGTTCTTCACATTTAGGAGAGACACCTTTGAGGATCAATATAATCAATACAGCAGTGTAATCCCTATATCCACCTTGCAGGTATTTTCTTACTCTGAGAAGGTGTTTCTTGGAGTAGGAAGAAGCAAAGAAGCAATAACCACGAAGGTGACCAGTACTTATTCTGACTGTTTTGTGTGCCTTCTATGACTAAACTCATGTTCAGATTTCTGCTCAGAATAGCAATTGCTAAGCATGGCCTTTTGGGATTCTCAAAGACAATAAGTCTTCCATGTCTAAGTTGGTACATAATGACTGGTCTATTTGATGATTTTTCAGCTGCATATCCCTCGATGTGGAAAATCTCAGTGAATGAAATTTATAAATCAAATGTTTATCTGCAATGTCTTCTCTTTTACATGTCTGTGCTAATGACCTAGAGGAACATGGTTGCTTCAAATTGGAAAACCTGAGTATCTAAAACAATGCTCATAAGGTCCTGCACACAGGCATACAAAGAGAAGCAAAGAGCAATACCTTCCTCTCTTAAAAAATGCAGATTAAAGTGTTAATCAGAGGACAGACATGTGGCCAATTACTATCTCTCAAGTTACAGGACACCAGATGAACAATAGTAACCAGTCATGTTCATACCCTTTGCTTTAGACAAATGTGAAGTAGCGAAGCTGTGCTTCTCCTTCTTTCACTGCAGACTACATTAAATTGAATTAATTTGTATTTGCCATGGGCTAAAAGCATGCACACGGACAGTTCCTACTGCTCAAAGAGCAATTTGCTAAGCCGTGATAACTTGCCTGTGTGTCTGAGCCGGTGATAAGCTCAATGAGGAATTGTTACTGCAGCATGCCACCTCTTACTAGAAGTTCATAATTAGCAGGCCAGCAGGTCAGCCTTTTTACCAGGACAGTATGATTACCACCACTTACAAAAGGGAAGGCCCTGACAGATGATGCTGTTAATGCATTTCTGATCTAACACATGCAAGACTAATATATACTTATAGTGGGATCTGAACTGAAATCTGCTTAGAGAGGAACTGGAGTTTATTTCATTGACAAGAGTTTAAGGGACTACAAAAGCTGCTGCTTGCCAGTCTATCCACACAGCAGTCAAAAGGATGCCTCATAGTTTTAACAGTACTGCTACGTTGTAGGATTGCGTATATCCACGCAGTTCCACTCAAGTATGTCGACACCTTTTTTAAGAATCATCCCACCTACCTTTTCCCATACTGAGCAGTAGTAATACCTTTTTCAGCCTCTTCTGGCTGTTTTAGTAAGGAAAACTATTTTTAAAGGTGCCATAATTAAATGGAAGCAGAGAGCCACTAAACAAACAAACCATTAAATTGCATTGAAATCCACTTCCTTCAAAGGCAAAATCTAATTAAGGTTTAAACTCCAATGTTAATTGCACAGTACTGAGATTCACTGTGCATTATGGGTTTATTATCAGTTTTCTAACTTGAGTAATTTCAGAGAGGCAAATGCAACTTCTGGGACCCATGTTATGACATGGAAATGGACTTAATTACTAGCAGGAAAATATTTGCTTTATAGTTGGTTTAGGGCAAAATATCTGAAAAGATCTTGCTAAGAGCTTGGGAACATAGAGCACCATGTAAATTACAATGTAGTATTAAGATTATGCTCAGAACTATTCATGGATTGCTTTTCAGTTTTAATCATCTCAGCATAGTTTGGAGAAAAATGAACCTGCTGTTAACATTGCTGCAAATAACTAGATTCTAAGAAAAGACCATGAACAAAACAAAAGAATTAAAGCAAATAATTTTTCACAGACTTAGAGAAAAGAAAGAAAACCTATTCTGTGTCAGCTCTATTCAATCCTCAGAAAAGACAGCATTTCAAAACAGATTTTTTTTCTGAACTACTTTTCCTACATGAAAACTTTAAAAGAGGAGAAACATTCCTTCCTCTATGCACTTTTGCTTTGGTTCTGGCTCTCAGCTAATTCATAATAATATATAAGTCTCCAACTGAGGCCTAACATTTAGGAATCTGATTATCTTTTGCTTTTATAGAGACTTAGGTTGACTAAGGCTCAGCTCCTTGAAGGCATTATGTACTTACTACTGAATTCAGCACCTAAATATCTTTGAGGATTTAAGTGTTAAGTGCCTATGCTACTTTTAGTAATGGGATTCCAGTGCCCAGGTGAAATCGGCACTTTCAAATTTTTTTTCCTGATTGCGCTGAACTTTCACTCCCATATGTATGAGTTTTTCATAAACACACTTAGATGAGTGCAGGTGATATGACTAGGCTGTTTGTAACCATATTTCAGAATTCCTCGTTTAATGTCATTTGCATAGGATAAATGACTTCTTGCTAGACATAGGTGAAAAACGAACACAGTGCATTCATTCAGAATTAAGCATATGAATCAAAACTAGACTATCCTTTAGTTACAAATTTTCTGCTATGTACTGTCAGCTATTTTTGCCAATTTTCAGGGAAGGAACGTTGTTTACATTGAAGACAGAGGAAGGGTTATTCTTCAGGTTGACATGTAGACCTTTGTCTATAAGTGAGTACTACTGTTATTGCAAAATACATTTGTGATTTTCAAAGTTCAGTTGTCCACTGAAGTAAAAGAAGTGAGGTTGATTATGGCAGCCAGTTAAATCCCATGGAAAACAAGCTGTTGGATGAAACCAACTACAGATGGAAAATTCTCATACCCAAAAGGAATCATGCAAATAGCTCAACAGAATAACCTGTAGGCTGACATTTTTCATTCACAAAAAGATTCAGGTCATTTCATGAATGATTTGTGAACAGAAAATAGAACTAAATTCACAGCTAATACTCCTTGCAATAAATTATTCAACCATGTCTACTTTTTGCTTAAACAACATAGCTATGAATAGCCTTCCTCCATAACAGGAGAATTTTTCACCAAGAAAAAGCACATTCAAAGAGTTTAAGATCTCCTGTCTCTGTGAATGAGCCATTTAAAAATGGACTATTAATGCAGTCTTTTTTATAGCCTGTTTCTTGCATCCTGATTAAAGCAAGGTGCAATCAATACAAGTAGATTAACAGCTCAATATATAAAATGTTGAGGATGTAAGTATCACATTCATTAATTATACATATATTTAAAATGAGAGAATTATGCACCAAAAGAGTTTTTAAAAAGTGTTCTGCGCTTATACCTTATTCTTTAAAGAAACCTCAATGTCTAAGACTAGACAGCTTTCAGAAGTATAGGAAGTAGGCTCCTCAGTCCAAGCTCTGTTGAAATGCTTTAAATCTTGAAAGCCTACTTCTGCAATCTTGAAAGTCTAATTTGTATCTCTGGAGGAGACCTAACCACCACTACATTTTCATACAGTCAACAAGAGTTTTATGCCATTAAAGGATCAGATACTAAACCAATAACACAGACACGCTAGAATACCATTCACACAATCTCACTAATTCAATATCTATTATTTCCCCTGAAACTGATGGGCATCTAATTTGCAAAGCTGTGAAAATAAATGGTCATTTTGCTTATTTGGCACTTTATGAAAAAAGGGAAAAAAAAAATCAGGGAGGAGAATAAAAAATAAAAAAGAGCCAGGCTTCTTTAAGAACACCTTTGTGTATCAGCAAGAATAAGAACATCTTAATTGTAGTTACTCTTGGGCCTTAACAGATACAAAGAGCTCCTGCAGTTGTAAGACAGACTACTGGGGAACATGGACAAATCACAGGTGTATGAGAAGCATGGAAGTAAAATCTCACAATGTAAACTCTTTTAAAAAAGAGTTGATAACATGTTAACGCTTTCCTGCATATACCTTTAGTAACCAATCAGTAAATAGATGCCGTACATCACTTTCCAGAAGATGCCTTGAACTGTGTACAGTATACAGCCAGAAGCACATTAGCTCTTGAACGTTTTAACAGACATGTAATTTTGCATTTACATACTAAGGCTAAAAAGCATGCTTTTTTTAATCTAAGAGTTCAAAATGCAAATCATATGCTACTTTCCTGAAGTGACATGTGCCCTTCATTTTTTTCTCTAAGAACTAAATGAGGCACTGCACTCATTGCTTTATGAGGCACTGGCCCTTCCTAAAGATATCTGCCAGCACATATCTACTGTTGATCATCTTTAGATCAGGCTAGTAAGAATCACTTTCCCCTTTTGGAAGACTGCATGGCCCATTGCTGTGAACAAGCCATCATTCCCAACGCTTATCATGCATACCCTGAGGCAAGGGGTTTTGCAGTGACTATAACCAATTTTCACAGTATTGTGGAGTTAGGACAACCTACACTGCATTTTTCACATCCACCTGAGGCTCTCCATGGTTCTATAATTAAAGAAAGTTGCTTTAGAGGATGATAGAAGGTGGGAGCAAGTTGCAAGGAACAACACATACTGCATAGGATACGCACACCACACTGTCTATCAGGAGGATACCAATTGCTCATCATGTGCTAGTACAGCTTCATGGTTTTGTCTTGCCTCCAGAATATTTTGGACTATTTGATCCCTTGGACAGGATAAGCACCCCAGGAAGATACAACATAGAACAAACTGCACTCCTTTGCATGAACTAGGAGGCTGGAAAAGCCTGGCATCCATTGCTGTTTAAGCACAGAAGGTGGGGCAAGGCAGGGAAGGGGATATATAGTAATGAATTAACAACATATTCAGTTCATTCCTGCCCCCAGGACCTGGAATGATACCCTTCCCTCACAAAGGTTCACAGATTTCATATTATTCTGTCTGCATAGCAAAGGCTGCAGCAGCATGGAGCAGCTGACCCAGAAACATGTTGCATCTAGCCCATAATATCAGACTAAGCTGTAGCAACACTGTCAGAAATTTATCAAATTTAAGGTTGTGCAAGGGACATCTGAAACTCCTTGGCATTCCTCCTTGAGCATAGTCCTGCCTCTGCTAATCAACCCACACAGCTCTTGTAGGGAGTTAATAGCCTTGCGTTCATAAAGCCTTTTTTTTTGTACTCACCTGTCTCTTATTCTGCAGCTTTCACATCACCCCAGATGTAAGGACTATGGACATATTTTTGTAATGTTCTATAAAGCATTAAGTTCCCCATTTGATCGGTGTATTAGTATTAAGGCATCACACAGCCAACACATACTAACAATGACCCCTGCAGAGAGTGTCAGATGTGATAGCAAATGCAGCTATACTCAGAAGATGGCAGCTGCCAGAGGGAACAAACTAACAAGCTCTTAAAAAAAATGCCAATTTTAACTTGAACTGACAAAAGAGAAATTCATAGTTCATGCAAAAGCAGAAGGCACTTTCTTTCACACACAAACAAAACTTTCTAGATCACTGTGCTGAGCAAACCGGGTGCAATTGTCCCCCAGTCCTTTCTAAAAGAAAATGTCTTGTATAGACACATCAACTCAAACACTTCTATTTCAGGCTAATGTAGCCCAAGAACTTGCACAACTAGAAAAAAGATGAGGCAAACAGCTAGTTACGCTTCTGAACAAATTGCTAATATCAATTCTCCAGGGAGCTGACCTTTTCAAGCAAGATTTCAAACAATGCATAAATGAATCTCTTGATAATCCTTTTTCTAGACAGAACATGACTGGAGTGGGAGATATTTGGAAGGTTTTGCCTTTGATAACATATACAGTGAAGCAACAAAATAAGAACACGCTCATTACATCAGGATACTCCTGTAAACCAATGATTATTTTCTTCTGATTATACTTGTTGCTAAAAATCCTCAGAACAAAGCTATTAAAAATAATAAAATAACATTTTTAAAAAAATAATATTTTAATGCTATAGGAGGAATTATCAATTTTATACCAGAATCTCAAGATAATACAACCTTATTTATTTTCCTATCTATGCTAGCATTTACACACCTAGATAAAGATGTAGTAAAAAAAAAAAAAAAAAAAGATACATATCTTATATCTACTATACTGCACATAGTGTTCCTCTTTGTTCCAGGTTTTTATTGTTTTCCAGTCACAGCTTGTGACAAATCACAAATTTTATTCCTAGATACCTGTTGGGCTTTCTTTAATAATAATTAATCACCCTTCTGTCCTCTTTAGGTATGTCCTCTATTCTTAGGCTATTATTATCCACATGCCCATGAAGATGCTATGTGTTCCTTCTGTTACTCGTGCATCCCTGCTAGAAACAAAACCTTCCCTTGTTAGCATGCTATTATTTTCCAGAGAAGTTATTCTTGCTTTATAGATCTGGTAAAATAATTGATACTCTGTAAAATGGGCAAAATCTTACTCTTTCATTAGAACTCTGATGGCCCATAAGTTTATTTTTGATGAGAGAGATATATGGGATGCAATATTTTGAGTATGAGATATAGGGGCTGTTGTTTTTGAAAGAACCTTGATGTATCATTATTTTATTTAAATTACAGTGCAGAGGCTTCATCACCAAAAGACCATTAGAGATTGCTATTTTTCTGAAGTGCCTGCAAACACAGTTTATAGGGAATTTTTACCAAAAAAGAAACCCCAAACTCTAGATTTCTATTGGATTCTGCCAATTCTTTGAAATTTTCCATGAATGTTTTTCTGTGGAATTTTTAATGAATGTTTCATTTTGAAAAAATATCCTCAGAAATATCATATTTTAACAATTCCTAAAATAAGTAATATTTTTCAGTTGGAAGCATTTTGCTTAGAAATTTAAATGAATGTATAGTAAGACAATAAAAAGTTACCATAATTGCTAGGGTAATTTTGTTCTTTCAACTGTTTTGTTTTCTCCCCTTCAGCTGTTTAAGTCACAGAAGTTGACAACATTTCAGCCTTTTATCCTGATTGTGCATGTGATTTTAGTTTTATTCCCAAATCTCTTCAAGGAGTGGAAACAACATCCATTGCCAGCATCTACTTGCAGGTTACAACAGGCCCACCTAAGAGCAAGAAGATAAAGAGAGAGAGGTGATGGGCTGCCCAAGGGAACAACAGGGCTACAGTGGGAAAAGACCAAGGGCGAGAAGTAAACTCTCCTCTTTGGAATAGCTCCTCAGAAATAAATGAAGTCACCAAATTCCTAACAAAATTTTTCCACAGGCTGCACGGTATGGAGAAGAGTCACTAATCCAGTATATAAGAACACCATTTGCCCAGTGACTCCAGTCACAGCTAAAGGGAGACTGGAAAAGGATTGAAAGCAACTCCTTAGTACCAGACAGTAGAGAAAGAGGCAATGACCTCATTACTAAGTGCTACACAAAGGCCTAATTAAAGTGCTATGTGGTTTTACAATTTTTCTTTTCTTTTTGTCCATCCCACAAGGAACACTTTGTAAATCCTGCCTTGTCAGCTTAACACATGGGGACAAAAATGCATCAAATGCTTGAGTAAACTGGGTTTTATGGTGTTTGCAAGATTATGATAGGATTTGTTGCTTGAGGAAAGTGGATCATCCACTTTCCTTTGTGGGTGATTTGCATTACAAACATCTCTCCTTATACTACAAAAGCAGAATTGAAATCCTGAGTGAAGCAGCTGACTTCCAGCCTCTCTGAAAGTACAAGATTTCTTCCCTGAGGTATGTTTTTTTTGGTTTAATTTCTAAGACTTTCAGTGAGTTAAATGTGTATCACACCGAAACCAACTAGTCTTTTTTATTATTGTTTGGGTTTTAGAGTTTGCAGGTGCCTTTGAGAAGTTCCTGTTGGCACCCTGTGGTGACACTTCACTGAATTACAATTAACATGAAGGACCAGCCCAGGGTGCATGTGAGGGGAGCTTATCCTGGGGACTACAGCTTGCTTCCCTATGCCAAGGATAAGTGGCAGAGCATGGGTCCTGAAGCAATTCTGTGGCTGATTGAGAGCAAATTCATAATGAAAGTGCAAGTAGCACCCATTGTCCATCCTGAGAGCACCAAGTAGCATTGCATACCAGGTTTTGCCATAGGAAACCCAGCCATATGTCTCCTAGTTAGGTTAGAGCCATTTATGCTTCTATTTTGCAACTATTTCTTTGCATAGGCTGCTTTAGTAGTTACTTCCTTAAAATCATTTCAGATCTGTAAAATTTCCAGAGTTACACCATTCCTCATTTATTAGCAAAGCCATGTTCCCTCAACTTAGTTTTTTTTCTTGTCATACCATCATAAAAACAGTTTTATGTCCTTTTTCAGCTGCAGCTGTCATTTACTGCTTACCACCTCCTTCTTAATTTATCTTTTTGGGGTCAGACTCTTCTGGCCCACGGCAATTTTGGCCTCCTCAAAGTGGGACACTCAGACTAAAGTCAGGACTTGTCAACAGTGCTTCTACTAAATCTAAACTGTTGATGGGGGGGGGAAATCACTTTAATGTCATCTGTGTTTGTAAGAGGCCTATTTGAACAAAATATACAAAATTATTATAACAGTCTTGATTTAAATTCACCAACATGCAGAAATACAATTTTTCTCTCCTTTTTCCTCCACACTGCCTTCTTTACTGGTAAGGGAGAAAGGGGAAGAGGCAAAAGGGAGAAACAATGTCTAATGAAAGAGGAGCATATGTGTGCAAATATGTATGTCTGTAAGTAAAAAAAAAAAAGTCAGTAGAAAAAAATCCCTGAAATTTTAGTCAGCTGTAGATTTAGGAACTCTCTCAAAACACAGCATAAAAATAATTTGCTTACTGGCAACTTCTGTGTTTCTAAGCACCTCAGGGACTGCTGGAAGGGAATTCAGCTGTAGGCTGAATGAATTCAAGCAGCTGATGACCTTGTATATGTAAGTACATTACACACCCTCTTTGACTGACTTTCATGTAATCTTTAGGCTTTTCGGTTTTGTTCTGTTTCATTCTTAGAACTCTGCATGCATTTTTTTCTAACAGCATATAACAGACTATAGGCTCAGATTTTCTTTGGAAAAACAGCATAAGACATTAACCTACCTGTTCAAAATTGGTTACAAAGCAAGGAAATGTGAGGAACTGTCTAAAGGATTTGATATTCCTTAGTCGAGGCAAAGACATTGCACTTCTGTACTCCTCTTCACATTTCTGGGTTTATAGCAATATTTTAACATTAGAAAATATTATGCATTACTCCAATCCCTTTCAGTCAGTCCCATCTTCCTCCTGAAAATATTCTAGCAGCCCTCAGATAGTTAGCTTCCATTGCCTACAAACATCTGCCTTTTAAATATTGATGTCTATGTAATAAGATTTCTTTGGAATAACCCATTTGTCCTTCAAACACTGTGTGACCACTGCCATGTTTAAGGGTTCTGTCCTTGAAGGTGACTCAGGTATCTCCTTAATATATAATATTCCCTTCTGCAACATGAGCGTGGGAGAAAAGGTTGCAGTGGTGACTTGCCCCCCTCTCAAAATACATTCCAATCTTCCCACTTTATTTTTCCTTCACATTCTCACCTAACGGTGTTCAAAACACCCTGGCTCCACTTGAAAATGTCCAAATCTGGTCTTTTCCAGTCCCTCTTATAGAAGCCATTGCTTCAACCTGTCCCACCTCCAGAGTAATCCATGCTGTCTGCCTTGCTCAGGAGTACAGGTGGGAAGCTTTTTTCCCAGCTATGACAATTTTCAAGATTTAGAAGCCCTACATACAAAATCTGAACAAACCCAAGTTTTAGGGGAGGAAAAGAAATACTGCACTATTGCCCAGAGTAGGACCTAAAGGTGGCCCAGGCTCACAACAGGTTTTCAAAGTTTGGATGCCTCTCTCCAATTAATTGAAATTAAATTAATTAAATTAAATCTTTTATTGCAGAATTCTCTTTCAGATCTACATTCTACAGATCACTGTGTTGGCACTGCATTAGTTGTAATTGGATCTTTGTGAGAGTACATATTTCCTTCTATGCAAAATACAGCAAAGCCAGAGTTCGTCTCTGCTCAGTGAATATTTTCCATTTTATTTGTTGTGTTCAACATCCAGAACAAGCTAGCCAGGGGAGCTCAAAGTATAGCAGTGTCCTTAGGAGTGAAATTTTCATATGCACCAGTAACACTGGCCTACCACTGTTCCTATTTACTTCAGCACTAAATCAAGGCCAAATCACTTTTTAAATACTAACATGTTGTTTTCAATAGTCTAATTCATGAGCATTTCATTCAACCTCCCTGAAATTGCATCTGTGTGTTACTTTGCTGACTTGTTATTTTTAGCTACCCCTCAGCTACTTTGAAATCACACACTATATTTGCAGCAACATTTTTTTCTGCTGCAGTCATCTTGTCTTCTTATATCTAGTGTAATTAATATTTGTTTCCCTAACTCTTACTTAGAAGAAAAGACACAGAAAGAAAATTATCATCTAATGCATGGAATGGCTCATCTCTGAGGAAAAATTAAATAGATTGAACACTGCAGCTTGGAAAGCAATTGAAGAGGTATATGACAGAGGTACCTAAAATTATGAGCAATATGAGGGATGTAGATTGGGAACAATTATTCATTGTGTCTTGCAATACAAGAGCTATGGGGAAGCAAATGAAATTTTCAGGGAATACTGTTTCATACAGCGTACAGTTAAAGCAGGAAACTCCCTATCACAGTAAGTTGTTGAGACTCAATACAAAGAATTCAAGAAAAGTTAATGGAAAAAAATGTTACTGAGTGCTAATAAAAGACACATGCTGAAAACAATACTATATGAGTTTCCTAAGCCACAGACTGTGGGAAGATGGAGGATGTAAAGGGAGAAGCCTAACCCTATCCTATGTGTTCCTAAGCATTTGGCCACTGTCAGAGACAAGTAGTGAGATGGTCTGAGTCACTATAGGCATTCTTTTTATGGATGTTTTAAAACTTGAAATACTTAAAGCTCTGATTCTTTTCACTATATTACTACAAATGGTGCTTTCCTATTTGGAATGTGGTAAACACTGCATTTCTGGTGTGCGAAAGAATAATTAATTAGCATATAGGTGTGTGTCACCTAGTACGTACTATGTTTGCCACATAGAATGCTGGGAGGCAGGAAGAAGTAAATGACAAATATGGTTGAAGACATGAGTAAAATACTGAATATAAGATTCAGTAAAATTGGATACATTGGAATTAAAAATTCTTGCTCTGAACTTAAAAGCCTTGGCTCTTTGCAAGTAGGGCAATGAATGTGATTGCAAAAGTGTGGGATTGTGAATGAAGAAACAAGAGAGGAAAAAGTCTTGAGATTCAAGTGGAATTAACATTCTCAAGGTGTTTTTCTACTGCTGAGTTAAATTCTTGTCTCTACTAGTAATTTGGGGTGAAACCTTTCAAATGCAACAGTCCACTTGTGATCCTGTTTTCTCGTCTGTTCTACTGACAGGACCATTGTTATCTGAGGTATGGGATGGTTAAAAAACGTTGGCAAAACATTAGGTTTCCTGATTCTATCCTTAAAGTAGAAGTTGTTCTGTGAGGGAAAACAACCATATTCATTTGTTCTGAATCTGGTTCTCACTGGAGATAGAGGAAAACATGCCTATTTGAGGTCAGCTGGGAACAGGTCAGATATTGCAGTACACACAAGTGGATGTGGTTATGTGTTGACTTCAACAAGAAGCAGAAATGTAAATGACAGTTCAGGTCATAGCATATGAAAAGAAACCTGAACACTAAAATATGAAATTATTAATTTTCCTATAAATTTATTATATATTTCCATTGACAGCATAATTTTTAGGCAAAAAATAGAAGAGTACCAAATTTCTTTTTCCTAGATGATCTGATAAATGGTGATAGTCTGGCGCTCCAAACTCAGTTTCTGACTTTGCCACAGACTGACTATGGTCTTGGCAAGTCTGTTACTGTCTCTGGGCATCAATGCTTCAGCCTCAGGGTAAAAGTACTTCCTTGATCTGTCCTCCTTGTTCTGCTACTAAATCACTCAGAGGAGGACCTACTGCCCCTCACAACAGTACACATAGCCCAGGGATGTTCAGTATTTTTAATAGTGACTAACCTATATCATCTCTCCTTATGTGCACTGAAGCACAGGTTGAATTACAATACCTGACTGATAATCTGACAGGGAAGGAAGTCCCATCAGTTGTCTCAGAGATTTTGTCTCCAGATTACAGGGTTACATGTTTGTCTGCCAGATAATTTCTACTTTTAAGAAGTGGAGCTGCATTGCTTTCATAACCCCTAAGGATATTAGGAAGAAGCTGTCTAACCTTATTCTTTGCCCAATATGCAGTTGAGCAGAAATTAATGTAAAATGGGAAATCTTTTAGCACTCTGCAGCGATGATCAAATTATCTCTTTCTATCTAGCAGTGCACTAATTGCCATGCTGCATTTGGCTTCTCTGTGACACCACTGTCACCAGAACCAAATTGCTTCATTGATCAAGATCCTGAGCAGTAATGGCAGTAGAAAAGATGCCACTGGAGCAGGTCAGAACTCTATTTCAATCAGAAGAAAAACCTAAACAATTGAAAATACATAGCAAAATAAAAACTGTGACATATTTCCAGTTGGGACTAGCAAAAATTTAATTTACACAATATTGACCTAATTTGTTTTTTAAATGTCAAAATGTTTCACCTTATTTACTTATTAGAGTTGATTTATTGCCTTGGTTAGCTTAGATTTGAATTCATATTCAAATATTAAACAGAATCCATGAAATATAATATGTTGTGAAAATAAATGTTAGCATTAGAGTCCAAGTGAAATTATTTGGAATAATAACATTTAGGCATCCTACCTTATCAAAATGACTCATGCTTCTCTTAGAAAGCCAACTGCTTGATATTAGTGAAATGAAATGGGAACATCAGAGCAATTTATTTGAAATTTCTCTTCATCAAAACTCCTGTTCAATGTAGCATATTTCTGTGAAACATCTTGATTTTGATGAAACTGCACTTTTTGATGGAGAATCATTCCATTAATTGTCTTCTAGAGGATCCAGACATTGCACCTCATCTTTCTTCTCTAAACTAGACTAGAGAAAAAAAAAAAAGTTCTGCAAATTTCCTTTTTTTTTTTTTTTGGCCCCCCGCTGACCCAGAAGGTTGTAAATGGTCTTAGTGATGCTCTGGGATTCCCAATGTCCAGGAAAATTCCCATATGTCTCTGTAAAACAACTACACAGAGTCCAATGGAGTTGCACAAGGGCACCATTTGGAAGGCTGTAACTTCACAAAAGCATTGTAAGGCACGCATGGAGAAAGATTTTTCTCTCTACTCCCTCACTTCTTGCAAACCCTGATGAAAATGGGGAAAAGATAGATCTTACTTTTTGCCCAATATATGGCCATAGGTTGGCATGATTGAGCTCACTGTGTGAGGTCTGTGCTGACAGAAATCAGCTAGATTCAGATTTCCTACATACACTTTAGGCAGGTCTCTTGCTGGAAGATCCCCAGAGAAGAATTATGAAGATAATGCAAAGCACACGCAGTTCATCAGAGAGTGGGACAAAGACAATTAACATATTTGCTTCTCTATTACCAAGGATTCTGCTACCCTGACAAGCACAAAGAACCAAAACTAATTCCCTATATAATTCCAAAACTAAACATAAAAATACTGGAGAAGGCTGATTCAAAAAAAATAACAAAAAAAATTCAGAACAATTCATACAGTCCAGTTAGTCTCAATGGAGGTGGGTATGATTTTTTTCAGTTCTTACTTCGCAAAATATAAACAGTGGAAGAGACAGGTCCCCAGTGAGCCAGGGAGAAACCCAGGAGCAAAAACCTTATCTAGTGCTCCATCCACTGAGAGACACTGCTCCTGAACAATGTCACTAATGTTGGGAATGCATTGAATAATTACATATAACTTTTAATTAAGAATTAAAGATAGCTATAGGAAAATCTTGGGAAACCATGGCTTTCCTGAAGGCTAAAGAGCAAACTGACGAGTTTTATGAGGTCCTGCAGAAGCAGAATTTATCTGACCTAGTGCAGACCTGTACAATACATACACACATAGTATTGCACTATCTACCTTCCCAGTCAATGAAGAGAAATATTTCTCAATTGCTCACTTCCCAGAAAGATGTGCAAAATAGGCCAGCTGAACTGCTTTTTTAAAGTGCTTTTTAACTTTTCACTACATATTAGGCATGACTTGATAACTTCCTGAGACAGACATCTGCTCTGTAGCCATTTGAGATTAGGTGACAAATCTTTCTGAAAGTGGTGTCAAATAGAGGTTTCTAAAGACCTGTTTGCAGGCATCACTGCAGTCAATTAAGAAAGTGAAAAAACAGGTAGAATATGATGCATGAAATATAAGATGGCTTGAGGAGGGGGCTGGAAGGATCGCATGATGTGTTGTTGGTAGCTGCTGAGAAGTAGATTATCCAAAGAGCTCAACCCACAGAAACCATCTGAGGTGAAAAGCAACCCACCCCTTAATTATTCTTAGCATAAGCTGTTCAGATCTTGCCTTTTGGTTATGAAATCTGATCTCTCACATGTACCCACTCTCTCTCAAACTGTCCAATTATCCTTCTGTCCAATATCCAGATGTCCACCGTCCTTCAAACTGTCCAACTGTTTGCATAAAGTAGGACAGAAAACTCAAAAAACGGGCTCCTGATCCCCAAATCTCAGTTAGGCTTTTCAGAACAACATATAACTTCCACACGCCACCTTGAAATAGAACGTATTTCTCTCCTATTATAAAGTGACTTTGGGACACACCCAAAAAATACTCTGATGACAAGCTGGTTTAGGGTCTAGTCCTGTAGTATTCAAGTAGACACAATTTCTCTGGGTGGGGGCATGAGGTTTGCTTTGACAGGATTGTAGGACAGAGCCTAAATTTAACAGTTGTCTCTGGTTCAGGGCTGTCTGCAACGTAGTGGTTCATTTCAAGGTGCCTGGGCTACCTTGATGGATGGAGTGATGCTGGCTGTTTCACCTTCCTCTGGGTTGGACTCTGGCCAATATTGCTGTGTGGTAGGATACAAAGAGCTTGAAACTGTTTTGTATGAATTATGGCTCACTGCTACAGTGAAGAGATCTGTAGATCACAGTCTGGAGGAAATGAAGAAACCAATGATGGAATGACAAACTAAAGCGCCATATTGCATTGGTAAGTTCTTGGTAGGAGAACTCATGTGGTTTAAGCACCTACCAGACATTAAAAAGACACACATACAAAATTGTTATTTTTACAAATCCATAAAAGAATTGACAGAATTCACAGGATAGTGAAATCTTCCAATTTTTATCAGCTTCAGCATGTGAAAACTCATTACATTTCAACAGGAATACAATTAGAAAGCTAAGGATGGGTTGACCTCAGCATAGCAGAGTTGCATCACTTCATGGAAAAATTTGCCTCCTCTCTTTTTTTGGTGCAGATTCAGTGTTGTAGGAAGAAGCCTATTGCACTGTTCCATCCTTTAGCCAAATCAGGTACACAGTATCACTATCTCTTTCACAGATTCAACACTCTTATACTAAAACAACTCATATTTAATATAAAGTGGTTGGTTTAGGGATTTTTTTTTGGTGGCTGAAGCAGCTCACAGGCTCACAACAAACATAGTAGCTTAAATCCAGAATGTGATACCACCAACAGCATTGATCCTGCTCAAATCTGCAGATGCCTTACTCCTGATTTTAGCAAGGATGGCTTTTGACCCAAGCCAGATAATGCACAGCACTATGCTGAAAAGGGTAATTAAAAGCTTGAAATGGGTTGATATCCTACTTGTAAGCAAGTGTAAGGCACGACAACTAAAATACATCAGAACTGAAGGACAGCAGTTTCATTCAGAAGTATCACTCCAAATAATTGTCACCTCCAAAATAATGTCCCATATCTTCACCATCCCAAGCATGTCCTCAAGCAACCATAGCAACCAAATTGTTACAACCCCAGCTTTGCCTTCTTATAGTCTCACTTTTGCCTTTGCTAGCATATTAAGGAGACAGCATGGTCTAAAAATTTATACCAAAACCTGAAAGGATTATAGCATGCAGAGGTAGAGGAGACAGTTGCAAGAAAGCAGTCTTCCAGGTTGCTACAATCTTACACCACTATGGATTTTCTTTTTTCAAGTCTTTGAAATTTTCAGTTAGAAGGTAAGAGACCTGACATTCAGCTATCACACATTCCAGTCAAAATATCTGAAGTTGTTCTTAATGAGTAACTCACGATCAGAAATTCGGAAATTATTTGCAAATTCATCTGTCAAATAACATAAAGGTCAAATTTCCTCATTTTGGAGTAAAATATTAAGTAGTTCTCCCCTGTGCTTGTCTGGATATGACAAACACAAACAACTTCGAAATGTTCTCATGAAAAATGTTCTTGCAACGTTACCTTGCACCACTGTTTACAGAAAGGCAATATCTGCTTATTTTATTCTTACTGTATTGTGAACATGCAAAGTGAGAAAAAATTCTCTGCTTTTTCATTGCTGTGAACACAAGACTTCCAAGCTTCCTCGCTACTGGAGAAACAAGCATGTAAACCAAAAAGAAAAAAACCTGAAATAAGAGACTAAGCTTAAGTTCCTAGCAGTAAGACTATCCAGAGGTGCCTGCTTGACTTACGGGAAATTTGTTTCTTCAACTCATAACCATCACAGTTGCATATGATTGTGCACACGTGGTTGAAGTAGCTGAAGCTGTTGCAGTTGCTCCTGACTCCTGTTCTTATAGTCTGCTGCACCCTTGCTGAGACATCCAGCCTGATCACATATGGGCACTTCAACTTCTGCTTCAGAGCCAAATCCACTGTGTCAGAGCATGCTATAATCTGTACCTAGCAAACTTTTCTACATGTTCCACAGTCAAGCAGTTACTATCAAGAGCTCTTCCTCACATATCACTTGCACAGAGTTCCTTCACAAATACTAAATAATGCCATCTTTCCCTCCTTTCCCTCTTTTTGTCTGTTTCAAAGTTGTTTTACCAATTTGATATTTCTGCACTAGATGATTGTCATTAAATGTTTGGATCTCCACTCTACCTTCTCCTGTTTGCTGTCTGTGACCCTCCTGAGGAAAACAGCACACAAAACAAAAAATACCACATAGCTGGAGACAGTCAAGGCACTCACTTGTCACCTATTTTATTTCTGCTTACATTCGTGTTTCTACTTTTCTTCTGCCAGAGAGCTGTCAATCCTTTCCACACCTGCAGGGGAAGGTATATACGTACTTTGCCATGCAGCCACTCATCATTTTCTCTCCTCTTTCTCCAGGGTATCACTGGGAACATGTTCATCCTGTCAAATTATCCATGTTGGCTCCTCCTACTGGGAAATTTTAACCATCCTTTAGGTGGTGCATTAGGCTGAAAGATGTCTCTCTCCCCTGACATCATCCCACTTTATCATTTCCTAAACTCCTGTTTCCTCAATACTTTGCTCTCTTTCCCTCCACTGTAGGTGTCCTCAGATTAGCCGTCACTTTACCATGGAGAACAACCAATTTTAAAACCAAAACATGGACCAGAAGGATAAAAATGATTTACTTATATTCTTCTTTATCTTTCAATGCATTAACCATAATTCTAAGAATTCCCCAATATACCTCAGATCATGTTACAGTGCGGTAAAACCTAAACACAAACAATTGATCATTTGGTTTCCTAGTTATTCTAAATGACTGACAGTGCTTTGCTCCAACTTCCCAACCCAAACACCAAGCTACCAGAAGATAGAGAATACACACCTCATCTCCCCCATCTTGTCCATCTGCCCTCTGCATTTAGACAAAAACCAGAAAAGCAGCAGCAAAACTGTAGAACTCCTTAAACACTGGCTGGAGTTGGATCAAAAAATCAGTAAGGCTTCTATAGATTTATGGTGTCACACAGTGAGCACTGTCACAGACTTCTCCATGGCTAACTGGCTTTAAATTTCACTCATGGTTCTCCTGAAAGAACAGCTGAATGTTTGTCTGAAGAAAAATAATATACATGCTATATGCTGTATGCTTTGCTAAAGAGGCAGCATTAGCATTAGAGAGGAAGCTGCATTGTTCCTGGTCTTCACTACTGCACTCTTCATCAGTGTTAAATCTTCTGGATGTGAGGAAGGAGCAGGAATCATTTTCTGAGTGAGCCTGTTAACAGGACAGGTTCTGGAATACCTGGGCACAGAGCAAACAGATGGAGACATAGCCTCAAGAAAGACTGCAGTTCAAATAAATACTAGAAGGCAGCCACCATTTTTATGTTGCTGTCTCCTCGTCTTTCCTGAGAAGGCTGAAAAGTATTTTTTATTGTCACACTTACTTACCCAAATTGCATCCTACCTTCACTGTTAATCAGTTCCTACAGATTAGTAAGTATCAGGTCTGAAAGATCGCCCTTTTTAGTTGCCCTCTCTCCAATTTCTTCATTAAAAATGCCTCTCACTAAGCTGCAGGAACCCAGTAGACAGTCTCTGCTGCTCAATTGCATTCCCAGCAGATCCAGATAAACTCCATACCCAGCTAGTCTCATACTTTCAATAATATTCTACTTGCCCAGGACAATAACCTCATTCCCCAGATCTCCCTATCTTAATGGTCTGAAGTAAACTCCTACCTTCACAGAACCCTTTTTCCCTTTTTCACTGTCCAGATGCTTTACACTTCAGGGTATATATTCTTGATACACACAGATAACTGATGACTGACTAATATATTCCCACTTCTTTACCTTGGCCATCCTTTATATAATTCAGTATTGGTAGTAACAGCCATGCTTGTGGTCCATTAGTGCAGTCCCTACATGAGTGACTAACAGATATAGGCCATTTCAGTAAGGAATTTCTACCGCAAAACTCAAGCCATCACTACATATTGCAACAAAGTGTGTAAAAGCCGTTGTCTGTTATTCCTTCATACAGGACTGTCTGAATTTCTTTTTCTCCTCTTTCATTATAATCAAAATCTGGACTTGCACAGAGCCAAAAAATAAGGATGAATTAGCATAACAATATTTTTGTAATAAGAAAAAATAGATGGCTCAGGTTCATGCAGATTTAACACACAACACATTTCAGCACTTTGAAGAGGGTTTTCTGCAAAAACGTGGATATGTCTCAGGTATTTTAGAGATCGCTTCTATGAGCTCATAGTTATGCATTAGAAATACATACATATAAGTAAATACATACATACATATGTACAGAAATGTAGCAGTCTATCAAACAAAAGTGGTCACAGCTTTAACTTGTTCTCTGGGCAAAGTTCCTGAGATGGAAAAAATAAAAAAGATCTATATTTATGGCTTATTTGTAGACTTCACCAGAAAACTGAAAAGCAGAATAAGGAAGTCACACATTTATAAATATCAGTTGTTGAACAATTGGTGGACAGGATGTCGCGTCCCAAATTTGGAGTGACTCAGGTTCATGGATTTCCTTTGTCAGAATTAAGGTGAAATGACACCAGGGGAGTTCAAACAACAATCAACATTTATTCAACCTAGCTAACTTTGTCCAAGTACACATGAACTTGTTAATGTGAACCTTGCAACATGTCATTAAGCCGCTGTTTGAGAAGAGGAGGGAAGTATAGAAAAAGAAATGGAAAAAGGAACATGAAACTGCATCAGAAGGAGAGCCCTCCTGTTGAGTCACAAGGTTCAGAGCAGACCCCCTTGCTTTCTGGAGTCCTTCTCAAAGAGGAGCCCAGGGGTGTCTAGATCCACTCCTAGTCTCAGACTTGGTCAACAGTTTATGTTTAAAAGGATGAGGTGTAGGGACTGTGGAAAAGAGAGAAGGAAAAGAGGGAGAGAGAGAAAGAGAGAGAGAGAGAGAAGATAAGGGTTTCACCAGTCCTGGGTCCAGCATTGGTCCAGCCAGCGTAGAGATCCAGTTCCGGAGGGCGTGCACTGAGAACTCGTTCTCCCTTCTTTTATAGTGTGTTAGTCGATGGTCTCGACATGCACAGTTCCCATTCCCGAGGTTCTCTGGAATGGGTCGGTGAGCTTTGGGGACGGGAGAGGGGGTCATTGCAGAGTTGCCTCTCTTTTTCTGCTGGCATGACCACTTAAGATAGAAGCACAGTCCCATCCTCCATGGGGCCTCCTCCTCTAGGTGCATATGCTGTGCTCCTTCTCCTGGTCACTTAAGACAAGGAATTGCGGCTTTGGAGAAGTGCAGTCACACCCTCTGTGGGGCTCTCTCCTCCAGCCACATTGTCCTGTTCACAAAACTCCAGCATTCTTACAGAGGCCATTTTCTCCAGCAAAGTTCCCCAGTGAATGTTTGAGACATTGACCATAATTTGTCAGACCGTCACAGAGGAGTGTCATGTTTTCCATGAGATCACATGTATTAGATGGCATGGTTTATCTTTCCAAGGGAAAAAAAAATCCAGAAAATAAACACGGTAGTTTTGGACCATCTCAGCCTCCTTAGTGCAAGCACTATGGCAACTCATGCATATTATTATTTTAAGAAAACATCCTCTCTAAGATACATAGACAAGAATGTTATGCTGATATACTTCTACAAGATTACCTAAATTTCTTTGTTTGGGCAAACAGATCTGTTTTGAAGCTAGGGTTGGAAATTAAATGAAAGGCCACACATATTAAATCATAGTTTGAATTAAGTCATGCCTGGTAATGAACAAAACTGTTTCTGCTAGTGGATATTGCATGGCCTTTGTGGAATAATGGCAGTAGCCTTGTTTTTCTTTCCTATAAAGAAAAGACTGATACTAGTATACTAGCATAAATAATACCAACTGGCAACAGTCTCAATGCTTTCTGAATGGGAAGTGAAAGGAAGCACAGTCCAAGAGTGGTATTTGAAAATTGATTGTTGAGTACGTGGCCACAGGAATGTCACCAGCACTGTTCCTGCTTGTGCTTTGTCAGTTCTTGAGTTCTGCACTTTGAATTTGCACTGTTGCACTGCTTCATACAAATGGATGCTTTCCTCCTGCCCTCTTTTCTCCTGGTTCCATGTAACATACTGAGATTATGCAGCATATCTATGGAAATGCAGGAGGCACTGCATTATACAAGTCACAAACTTCCTCCCACACTCTGGACAGTGTTTAAAAAACTTGCAAAATTCCATTTCCCCTACCAAAGGTCAAGCACAGCTAATGTGTCTCAATGCCATAAATGAGATTACATTTAGGAAGAAGGCTCAAGGACTTCAACTACCCCTTGATACAGTCTGTTGCAGCACATTCTCCCACTCACACTACAAGGCTGCACAGCCACTAGTTCCCTTTTTCCTTCCTCACCTATAGATACATCTTGCCCTTCGTATCACAGCCAAATTCTCAGCAAAAGCTCTGTTAGATCTATCCCTATTTCTATCAGCCTCCAGTAGCTTATGACATACTTATTTGCAAGAGATTTTTAAAAAATAATGCAATGTGGCAACTTACTGACTTATGCAATTAACTCCAGCTTTCACCTACGCATGTAGCTGAGATGGCTTCTCAGACAGTGACTGCTGATTTGGAAACACAGCCAAGTGGTTAGCACTCATGAAATATTTTGCAGTTGAGAAGTGCCTTGGTAAGAGCAATATTTTTGTTGTGATCGTTATGGAAGTACTTTTGTATGCTGGTCTTCATACAGCTAGAGGCCATTTTGGTATCTGCAGAGCTCTAATGACAGCTTGTGCTCTTATCTCCTGCCTCCCATGTTATTAAAATAAACAAACAAGCAAAAGTTTCTGTAGACAGAAGGGCTCTCAATTATTAGAAATTTCACTATGCTATCCAGAAAACATCTCTGTTTGCAGACCATCCAAATTGTTTCATGACAATTTGGCAGATCTCTAATTCAGAAGAGGGGAAAAACTCTGTAAAATTTACAGCAGGAACTTGCAAAGCTGTATTTCTTAACAATAGAGCTGACTCACATTTATTCATTACTTACTCCTTATGGTGGGTTGTTACTGGAATTCAATCCCAGATGGCAGGTTAAGCTGCAGAGAAGTGCTCTATATTTACAATGCTGATGAGACATGCAAAAGTGAAATGGTTTATTAGGAAGACAAGCTTTTCCTTAGACCTGCATACTCAAAAGTGTAACTTTCAGCATCTCCCTTTGCAGACAACTGCCTCCTGCCACATCTTTGGCTGAAGACACCTTGCTGTCCTGGTTTCAGCTGGGATGTAGTTAGCTGTCTTCCTAGTAGCTGGTACAGTGCTATGTTTTGAGTTCAGTATGTGAAGAATGTTGATAACACTGATGTTTTCAGTTGTTGCTCAGTAGTGTTTAGACTAGAGTCAAGGATTTTTCAGCTTCTCATGCCCAGCCAGGGCACCTGACCCAAACTGGCCAACAGTGTATTCCATACCATGGGACGTCCCATCTAGTTTAGGAACTGGGAAGGGGGGGGCAGGGATTCGCCGCTCGGGGACTGGCTGGGTGTCGGTCGGCGGGTGGTGAGCAATTGCCCTGCGCATCATTTGTACATTTCAATCCTTTTATTACTACTGTTGTCATTTTATTAGTGTTATCATTATCATTATTAGTCTCTTCTTTTCTGTTCTATTAAATCGTTCTTATCTCAACCCAGGAGTTTTACTTCTTTTCCTGATTTTCTCCCCCATCCCACTGGATGGGGGGGGAGTGAGTGAGCGGCTGCGTGGTGCTTAGTTGCTGGCTGGGGTTAAACCACGACACTTGCTTATTCAACTTTTGGAGTAATACAAATAAAGGGGACAAAGGAAAGGGGGGGGGGGGGGAGCCGCCAAAAAATTTTCTTAAACAGACTACCTAACTGAACGTGACAAAGAAAGGACAGTATAGCCAGATAATTCATTTGGCCCTTAATCCACAAAATCAATTAAGTACTGTTTTACATTTGACCTGTTCTTTGCTGTGCAAGGGCTTTGTGGTTTAAAGGAGGTGCAGAATTAACAAGTCTTCCATGCTGAAGTTTCTGATGGGATATAGGTCCCAGAATCTAAACCGTATACCAGACACTGTCCTGATTGCTCAAAATGCCCAGAAACTTCCTTCCCCAGAGCCTAGGACATTATTTGGCAGAGGGTGTTGCATGTGCTTACATGTTTCTGTGGAAGAAACTGTCATAGCCATGAGGTTGCTCCAACAGGTGCCAAAATCCCTATAGGCCTTACCATCATATATAATACCTGACTGCAGGTTATCTCCTTTGACACAGCAATAGACGCTTGATTATAGACACAGCACCAGCTGCACAGGGAGCACAACAGATAGCAACCAACAGCAAATGCAGCAGCCACCAACTCACATACACTGTGTGGAAACTCTCAAGCCATGGCTGAGCCATCTGTTGCTATAACTACAGCCCAGTTCTCCACCACTCTAAGCTCCCACATCCCCAGCTACACATCAGTCTTGCTGCTGGTTCACTAAGTCTCTTTCTCCTTGCCACTGCAAAACCAGAGTCAGCTTGTGCTGGAACATATTGTCTTATTTTATAAAAACATGTCCAAAAAATCTACAGCGCTGAGAAGCTGGTCCTTCCTCTGTCTATGCATATGAAGCAGCCAAGGGGGAAAGAGTGGGAGAAAGATGTTAAAAAAATTATTAAGCCTGAATCTCTTCAGGAGAAAAGTGAAGAGAAGAATTAAGGGAACCTACAAGGACAGAGCAGTACAAGAAGTTACTAGAGAGCTTCTCCCCATCATAGAAGTCCTTTCTTCTCCACCAGAAGCTTGGCCTCTACAATCTGGGAACTGAGTTATCTCAGAGTGGTATTAGGCCAGGCAGCCTGAGTGTTGCTCTATGCTTATGGCTGTCAGTTTGCATTGTGTTGCGAATCTTCAGGACAAAGGTGATAGATATATTTCAAGCTGTCTTACTCCCCAGAAAGCACTGCTCAGGAACATCAGAAACAGATCAGTATCCTGATTCATATTTGGGAGTCACTAACTCAAGTGAAAATTGATCAGTTTATATCTACTAACATAAGCACAGGGCATCACACGAAATGCATTTTATGCATTTACTGAAGCAGGATGAAGAATATGACATCTCTTAAGTGTATTATTAGAGGTCTCTGGGGTGGCTACACACTCAAAAATACTCCCCACTTCTGGAAGTAACCAAAGATACTAAGGAAAACACATTACCAGAAATCAGGACTTCAAGCACAGGAAACAGCTCACAGTTCTGTGCAAAGTTAACCTTCTTTTTTTTGTCACTTCAGGAACACTCACTTATCATCATGCTCTAGTTATAAAAGCAGTACTTTGGGTACTTACATGTTAACCAAATTTAGAGCAAAATTAAACATAATTAGAAGGTCCATGGTCTTAGACCATGGAAATTCAGGCTATTCCATCTGTGCAAAGCTTTATCCTAAATGGGTCTTTGTTTCAATTAAATATCTTCTATTAATTAGCTTCATGAACTCCATCTGTCAACCTGAGAGTGAGTTGTCTCTGTGCATTTTATTTTATGTATTTACTGAACACATGCAGGCAGGGTCCTTATTACCATCAGTTGAAGTTTTCATCAGACTAGGTACAATTTTCAAATGCATTAGTATCACAGGTTAAGTCTCTTTTTTTTCCTGAAATTACACACGCTTTGAATAACCAAAACAATAGACCTTTGAGAAGATTCTGGCTCCTGCTTTTAAGGAAGTGGTCTTATCATTAATGGCCTTTTTAGTCCTAAATTCAGTAGCTTCTTCAGCCATGGCTGCAGCACTGTGCTTCAAGACCCTTAAGAACATGCTGACAAAGCACAGTGAGTGATAGTTCAGAGATGCAGGCCACCTCAGGGGGCTGCTCAGTGATATCTACACAGTGCCACACTAAGTATACATGGAAATAATAGGGCACATTTGCTCAGGCAGAGCTTCTGGCTCTAGTAACAAGTACCTCTATACCTTAGAATGGAACTGCCAGCACCTGGCCAGACATGCAGGTGAAAAGCTGAGGAGGGAGTGAGAGGTCAAGCACTCCACCGGCTGGGCTGGTGAGCGTATCTGACAGATGCAGAAACAAACCCCTCCTCTGCCCTACTTCTTTTTGCTGGTGGTCTTTACCATAAAGGGTAAACTAATGTTTTTCAACAAAGTAGTCATATGGGTTTGTCCTATAAATTAGTCAGAGGTTTACCCATCAAGACAGTCCATTTGTATGTTTCAACTTAAGCCAAGGTGGAAATGCTCAAAGGTGCATATTTGTTATGACTCCTAGATTACCGAGTTACGTATACCCTATCGCCTTACATTTCTGCCTATAAAGTTGCCTGAATTTTAATTGCAGTTCAACTGAAAACAATAGAACAATGCAGAAAAAATAAAACCATTTTCATCCCATTCCATTTCTATTTGCTATGGCATACACATGATAAAACTCTCACACACTTTGGGGATGGCAGAGATAAATCAACATCACACTTCCTGGAAAATCCTGGCCTTCACAATTTTCAATGTCTTCTGCAACAATTCAGCATAATTTTGAGAATTCAGAAAAAGAAGTTCACTTTCTAAATGTGGAATTACCATCCAATATAGTGTCATTTCACACAACGCTACCATGGGGAAACATACTTTGAGCAAAGCAGTACATGAAATTTGGCCAGATCCCATCACTTGTGGATCTTAATAATAACTCTCAAAACATCAGTTTATATGTGATCACTTACAGAGACTGGAACTGGAGTTGGCAAAATGGAGAGGAGGAAAATACAATTGTTGCTCAGCCATAACCAATGAGGAGTTAAAACAGAGGAACTGCAGAGACAATGCTGTATTTGCCCTGGTGGACTAGCTATTTGTTCAGAATAAAGGTTACTGCCATTCATTTGAGCAAAATGGGCATTGTATATGTCTTAACTGTCAGGCAAGATGCAGCTGAACGGTGCTTTTGTTGAGCACGATAAAAGGCATGAGAAATTTAGGAGTAAGGAGGCCTGTTTGATACAAACTAGGTAATCTCCTGAAATATCTCATTTTCCTGGGATAATATCAACTTGCTTTTAGAATAACCCTGGTATTTTGCCCTCAGAAATCCTGCCATGCAGACAATCACAAACATTTACTACCTTCCAACTGAAAAAGTGCTTGCTTGGACTGCCGTGCACTTTCCTCAGACACTTTGCTACCCTGACTAAAAAAAAATATTCTAACATGTCTGTGGGGGCATTGATGAGGGTGTACATCATGGAGACTGATTTACTGAGTACATCTTATCTGGGGATCTGATTTGTTCTTGCTCTTGATGCTTCCCTGAGACAATACACCTATGCTCTCATTCTTAAACTACGAAAACATGCTATGCTATGTGAAAACAGCACGATCTAGTCCTAAACATGCAGCTCCTCTAGCAAAAAAAAAAAAAAAAAAAAAAAAAGACAGCTGCTGCTTGATGATCCAGTCTTTTCACATTGACTTTACACTGATAGCATATGTCCATACATTTTGTGTGGTTTGTTCAAATTTTTATGGTTTTAATATTTTGTACCTTCTATGAAAATGGTTTGCTGCCAGGTGACTGTATAAGTGAGATTTGATAAATGATCATATATTAACATTATGGTTGAAACAATAGACAAAGGGTAGCCAGGGAGATAATTACAAAAGTGTAGTCAAGTGATTAACTAGTAATTATTCATGAGTTTTGCTGTTCTTTGCTCTTATGACTAGACGTTCCTGTACGCTAGATGAGAACAATGTTGAAACTGACCACATGTGATTGAAACTGCGTTA
Organism: Haliaeetus leucocephalus; assembly: GCF_000737465.1. NCBI lineage: Eukaryota > Metazoa > Chordata > Aves > Accipitriformes > Accipitridae > Haliaeetus > Haliaeetus leucocephalus. Next base: position 2,595,247 of record NW_010972581.1, on the reverse strand, counting down.
AGCTTCAAGATCAGAGAACAAGGACAAGAATAAAGACTTCAAGGACAGACAGCAGGAACTTCAAATGGGTCCGTGGTCATAAAAGCAGCCCTTCAACTCAAATGGATCCTTCATTGTGCATGATCGGATGTAGGTAGTACTATGATAATCAGTTACAATCATTTTTATGTATATGTATACTAATCTGATGAATATGCAATTAGTTATTCTATATAACCTGTTTGTGCTAAAGCTGTGGTGTGCACGCTAGGTGGAACTATCCCCCGTGCATCCAGCACTGCAATAAAGAATGCCTGCTTTCTAAAACTCCAAAATGAGTCTTTGAGAGTTTCTTCGACTGGCTTTTCCGTATCAACACAAAAAGAAAGAACAATTTTAGAAGATGAAAACGAAGTTTAATGATGCGATGACTCTGGAGTCTGATCACAGCAATTTAGTTGCCTACAGTCTTTGTATTTCACTTGCAGGCTTTCTACTCTGTATTTTGAACCAAAAGCCCATGGCAGACTGCTTTTTTTACCTTTGCACAGAAATGTGTTTTTGAAAGTCCTAAATTTTTTTAAGTTCCTGTGGCCAAGTAACTTCACAATCGGAAAATGACAAAATAAAGCAGTCCAGGCAATTTTGCTTCAGGTGCCTCACACATCTCTAATTACATGGGGTTTATTGTGTGTTCTTTTATACCATGGTAACTGTATGAAAAAACATCATGGGAATAATTCCTTGAAAATATAATATTGCAAACTGTGTTTCTTAAACTACATGTTCACAGTGACAAGCCTGCAAACTTGCTTGCATGCTTTTTAACATGAGCAATATAATGAATTTTGTCTCAATCATATTCCCAGTAATCAAAGTATCTAAGCCTCAGGCAGATACCCAGTAAGGGAAATTTCAGATCACAGTTAAAGTTTTTCCAGGCTTAAGTGAGTGAAAGATGTGTTTCAAAATGAAAAATGTCAGGGAAGTTTAGCAAAGGACAGTGCTGTAGGTAATGTCTTCTCTAACAAAAAGTTCTCTAACACTTTTTATGTATTTGCAAACAAATTAGCTGGAGTTTGAACTGATACCTAGCTGAATATTTCAGTTGTTTCTTAGCAAAGTGCACTGGGAAAGATGACAAACCAGAATTTCTTGGCAAACTGGAAAATCTCAAGGAAGAATGACATTCTTACCATTCTGAGAATTCCTAACCACCACTTAGTGTTTAAAAAAAACAAGAAAGGATGAATTAAAAGCCCAGGTTTTATGTTACACTGCAGACTGGAGCTCAAAAGCCCTTTTTTATTCTACACAATAGGAACAAGGACTTATCACAACATGAGCTGCAACCCTTCCCTCTGTAAAAGATGATGGAACAGGGTTCTCTGTTGGTAAATGAGCAATGCCTATTTAAATTATTTAGATTAGCAATAAATACAAGTGCTTTCATTCACCTGCTTGTCTGTCAGGCTGGGCAGGGAAAATTAGAAAAGCTCTACATCGCCTGTGAGAGTGAGGCAAAATCATTGTGCTGTGCTTACCCTCATCTTCCCTGTAGATCCCAGAGGGTCTGGAAGTAGCAGTACTGGTCTGAATCCAGGACAAGCAATCCCTCAAAATTACTTTCAAAAATCACAATGGCCAATGACCCTAAAACCATCATGTCATCAATGAACTTTGCTTCCTACACCTTAGCCATCTTTCAGGCTATAAATGAACGTTTCCTCCAGTCCCATGGCAATGTTGTACCTTTAATGAGCTTTGGCATGGAAATTTGTCAGACCCTTTTTGAAAACCTCAATATATTTTGTCCACATGCTTACTACCATTCTCACTGCAACTCTTCCTGTGTGTTGTAAATAGGTCCCATGAAATAAAAAGGCATACCAGGACACATGAATCTGCCCAGGAGTAGAGGTTTTTCAATTATATGAGATAAGTGTGGCAGTCCCAAGACAAAGCAGCATGCTACAGAACTCCTTTTACTTTCAGAACATTGCCAGTTGTAAAATTTAAACTCTTCCAGCAGCAATGACATAAGAAACAAAGCACAAAATTTTTATAATTACTAAGAACTGAATTAAACTTCTAGAACAAAAGGAGTACTGTGCTGGGACAGGGCAGAGCTGTCACTGTCAGCAGACACCACATTGCTAGGGAGATCATAAAAGTAACACAGAATTATACAATGATGCTTCACCTGTGTACATCCTCCCAATAGCCAACTAACTGCATGCTATACATTCCCAAAGGCTGCATCTTAGGTGGCTTCAAAATAATTTTTACGCCATTCATGATTATTTTTCCCACTATTACGTAAAATCACATTTTTACTACATTTGGGATATAACTCCCTGCAGCATAAAATTCCATGGTTTAGTTTTGCATTGTGTTGCATTGTGTAAGAAAGGGTTTCACTGTATGTACAGGAAATCTGCTGCCTTTTATGGAAGAAGAGCAAAGATCCCTATTTGCCTTTTGAATACCACATGTTTTTATATACATCTTGTAATACCCTTCTTCAGCTTTCATTTTTCCAAGTGGATGAGAGCAAGCCTATTTAATCAGTTCTCATACAAAGTCTGGTCCATATATTTGACCACCCTTGTTCTTCCTTGTACCTTTCCTAGCTCTATAAATTCCTTTCTTAGATAAGGCAAAGAAAATACCATGCTGTCATGAGGTAGGCTTAGCAAATTAAAGTGACACAATGATGTTTTCTGTTTTTCCCTTAACTTTTACCCACATCCCTAACATTTCATTTGTCTTTCTGAATAGTGATAAAAAGAGAGATGAGGCTTTAGAAGATCCTAGATAAGAAACTCTGTGATGTCCTTTCTGAGCAGCTCAGTTAGAGCACCTTACTATGCACAGGTAGTCCTGAAACTGTTTTCTGTATACATTACCTTGCATTTATCAGTGCTGAAATTCATCTGCCATTTCATTAGCTACCACCTTAATCTTCACAGTCAGTTTAAGTTTGAATAATTATTAATTAACTTCGTTATCACACTACTTACCTTGCTTTGCAGATCACTTATGAATATAATGAACAGCAAAATCTCTACAGGATACAACTGCATGTTTAGGGATTGGAACTAGATGATTTTAAGGTCCTTTCCAACACAAACCATTCTATGATTCTGTGATCTATCTGATGTAGAATCAAGCCTTTATTTCATACCTTTTTAGTAACCATTAATTCAGAAGAAGTTGCCTATTCTCTGAGAATACTTAGTCTTTAAAAATACTTAGTGAGGGACATTAATTTCAGATGCTTGGAAACCTAAGTACATAGCACCTTCAGCTGCTAAATATATTGATATGATTTTCTATTCTCTCCTTTATCATTGTTTCATCATATCTGACACCTTGATGGAAGTCAGACTTGGTCCATAGTGCTATAAATCTCTTTGGATCCCTTCTTTAAAACTACATCGCATTTTCTGCTTTCTATTTTCCTGGACATAAGCTGATTAGAACAATAGGTTTCATATCACCGTTAATACTTTGGCAAATTCCTCTTTCTTGAACCTGGCAATTGGTTACTACTTATTTTAGCAAATCTTTCTGATGCCTCTTACACTGACGCTTCAGTTTGAGGCAATGTCTCCGACTCAGGCCTCTCTCAAGGCAATGTCTGAAGCCCTTATAAAAAGGCTGACTTAGAATGCTTCCTAACAAACTGACAAAAATAATTTCTACTTTAATGTGGCTTTATCTTTTTTAAGTACTCCCTTTGTTCATCAGTCACCTATCTAATGTTCAAACATAGTACCGATAAGTTTCCTGGGATTAATGTGTTAAAAAAAAAAAATCTACTAGAAATTTTAATGTGTTTCACAAGCTCCTTCCCAAGCTATTTTATGCCACCTGCTAGGACATGCTTTCATTTAATTTGACAAACTTCATGATCTTTTCCAGTTAATTTAAACAGAAGTTCAGTCTTATCTGCATCTTCTTTGCCCTAGTTTTCTTTTATCTACATTTTCTGTGTTAAAATACTTCATTTGTTAATCTGATTTCACTGCTTAGGAGAACAGTGTTACAGTACACTGCTTTTTATTCTGTGCTTTCCTTTGGTTACTCATTTACACAAGCTTTCCTACCTCCATCCAGAATAAGAATAAATGTTATTCATGTTTTCAGTGGTTAGAGCTTTCAACATATCAGTTACTGCTTTTTATTTATCTTTAAAATCAATGGAATAATCAAAAGAGCAGTAGTGTTACTTACATGAAAAAGCCAAAGCCACAAGGTTTGAAAGCAAAGTTAGCTCTGGTTTCTAGGGGACGAATAGCTAGGCAAAATCACTCACATCTAGGATTTTTGAGAGAGATCTCAAAGACCTAATTACTAATTCTCACTGCAAGTTAGAAAAAAATGAATGTTGGATTTACTAACATGTCCGTGGAAATCTTGACATACATCCACAATCTTTGTGACTACTACTGCACACTACAAAGGTATGCACACTTCACACATATGACTGAAGCCTCTTCATATCATTACGGTGCTTTTTCAGTGATAAGAGAACTGGAGTGGTCCCTTAAAATATAAAGCTGTCAAACAAGATTGAAATATCTTAATAAGCTTGAATGTAATGTTTAAACAGAGAATGAACTGAAGACAGTGACCAGAACCCTGGATATTTGCTTAACATTACCAGCGCCAGAACAAAAATAAGTCTCTCTGGAAGAGTTCTGATGTGACATTAAACATGACCTTTTAAGTAACTGATTGAAATGGGATTCTTTAAAAAAAGAAACAGACATATACACAATGTTGAGTTAAATACTGCATCTGTTAATATTAGTCTCATTCAGTTTAAAAATCTCTCTGCTTTCCACAGCATATTATTTTTTTTAAAAAAAAGCACTGCATCTAAAGCAACAGTCAGAAATTAATTGTCCCCTGTCAGTACTACATAGGCTACTTGGTAGCAAATATTCAAATAACTAATTTTTAAGGCATGCCCATGCAAAATCAGCTAATAGACTAAACATTTCAGATGGAAGTGGAAGTAAATGAAATCACGATCAGCCAGGGATTTCCTAGGGAAAAAGCAAGACAAACTAAAGAAATGTCAGGTCTCCCATTTTCTCACCTAGCACCTGGCATTCCCACACCATGAATCCTTATGTTTCCCAAACACCATCCCTATCAGATCAGCATTCTATACAACCCTGCTGAACAGTGTTTCTTAAAGTATACCCCTCATAACCAGTTCTCTACAAAACAACAGATTTGAAGGGCTAGAGCCCCCTAAGTTAAAGATCACATTTTCAAAGAGCACCTGTGAAATTTAGAGGACTGAATTTTATCACTAGTAAACTACATCCCAGAGTTTGAACTTTCAAAAGCTGTACAACAAAAATATAGGGGAAAATCACGCTGAAGGACTCAATTCTCATATAAAATACCTCACTCTAAGTGCAGTGCATCTCAGTCCACTGAATTTGACAGTAAGTGTCGGAAGCAATGCTTTTTTCTTTTTCTTTCTTTTTTCTTTTTTTCTCACATCCCAGTAATGCCCATGGTTTGGTAGTATTTCCACAAAATTAAAACTGAGGATGCAAATGCCTACCTGAGCAGTGTGACTCCCTGTTGATGATGGCAGCCTGATGCAAGAAAAGTCCATCTGTATGGACTTCTGCATTTCAGAGATTCAGTTCCCAAGTGAACTGGTGCATCTACACCACACACTGCATGTGGTATAGTTACTTCCAGGTGCCAGGACTAACTATTTTTGTGTCACAGCTCCACAGACAGCTGCCCAGTATCTACTAAGCTGGTATGTGACATTCTCAGCATCCCATCTAGAAAAAGAGGCACCGTGACCTTCCATTGCCCTGTGATATGAAAGTCCTCTGCAATTTGAAGAAAAGTACCTACATCAACCACTTCTTTGTACAGAGCCCAAACCCGTAGCTGTGCATTAGAAAAGATGACAGGATTAAGTCCCTCAGACAAAACAGATAGACAGAATAGATGTCCAGTTTCTGAATCTCAATGACACATGTCAAGAGACAGCTGCTAACCTACTCAGCCCCTGCAACAAACAAGATGCATCTGCTGATGTGCTAAAGCATGTATTTCAATATCCACAGGAACTTCAGCCCTAAAAGTTGGACTTAAGGTACCTCTATGTTTAACTGGTAGTTGAGTAGGTACTTCAAAGAATTCTTTTTTAGGGACACAGAATATAAAACCCCAGTTGGCTTACCAAGTTCAAGACACCAAGGTGACTTTAAGTTTTAACTGGGACTCAATATCAGGGTAAACTCTTGAAGACAGAAGCCATACATGAGAAGGACAGATGCATTTTGCAGTAAGCAGGCTTCTGGCTCCTCTTCCATAACTAGTTCATAGACTAGTGATTTGAAGATCATCATCCTGGAAGTGCTGGAGCTGGAAATGATGACACTCAGGTATGTAGGTGAAAGCTACGTATGATTAGAACTTGTCCTTAAAAACAAATTGCTTGGCTTCAAAAAAAAAAAAGAATATATAGGGTTTTATGTAATTTATTTATGTCACATCAAACACAATGAGAGCAAAAACTTGGCCGGGATTTCTTATGCTATCTTCCTAACAATGAAGCATTATTTTCTGGATTTAATACAGTTTTGACCAAAGTCAGAAAATTATACCAATAAGATCTATTATATAGATAAAGAAAAAGTAAGGAGAAGGTTGAGAGGATGTGTTCATGGTCTAAAAATACTTAGAAATTAATTCAGATCGCACTGTTTCATTCTCTGCATTGGCCATTGCAGAAAGGCCAAGCTTATTTGGCAGAACAACCGAGTGAATGAAGAGAAAAAAATATTACCTATAGTTTCCCACCCTGAATTTCTAACTTATTTTAATTCAGAGGAATCAACTCTTACCCATTCCTGGAAGTTTCACAAAAAATTATTTTAATATCATGTAAATTATTAATTTTCTAAGGTCATATAACTTTCTTCCAACTACATAAAAGAAAGCTGACATTGTATGACCAGGTGATGAATTTGTTCGGTTGTAAAACCAGGAATAGAGGACAAGCACTTTAAGGCTACCAAGCAGGAAAAATGCTTAGAATAAAATTTGAAAGGAAAGAAATATTCAGTGAGTGGTTTACGATCACAGCTTGTACTTTAGCAAATATGTCACGCATTAAGTTGTAGGATGCTCTAGACAACCCTAACAAGACCAGTTAATACACATGGCCTTCACATTTGGAGATTTAATTTAACCTATCTGATGTTCCAGGATAAAAGTATTCCTAAATGTTTCTTATTTTGTTTCAGAGAAAGAAGAACTATGATCTTTTTTTAAACTGTCCTCAGATAGGGATGTGAGATGTCAATGGAAGAAAGCTTTTCCAAGGGCTTTTGTGACTGCAATCTAAAAGGTGGTAGCCTATTGATTGATTAAGCTAGATCCTTATTGAAAACAAGTCAAATTTTGATCTATGCAGTCACTATTTGACCTTTATAAATCAAAGAACAAACTGTAATGAAAGGCTCCAAAGCATATTCACACTTTAAAATACCACTCAGCAGTTACTGCTGCAGTCCCATGGCAGTGTTTCAGCAACTGCATACAATGAAATCAGATCCAGCAGATCCCTTGACCATAAAAAGAGACAGAGTAATTCATCACAGCATGTCAATAACCTTCTGCAGCTTCCTACAGACAGGGAACCAACCAGGTAATGTGTGTCTTCACACAGATATCATGGACATTTTGGGTGCTTTAAAATACAATATGATTCCATAAGGAAGAGACAGATAAACAGACTGGTTTCCATTTTCTTTACAAGGAAATCTCTTTACACAACATACAATGGACAATACAATGGAGGGTTTTACGTGCGTCAGATGAAATGACTCAATATGTTGAAATTTTCACAAATGTTAAGAAAAGTTAAGCTTCTCTAAGTACAGCTGCTAGAAAGCTTTTCTTAGATAGCAGAAGGAAATCTGTTCTGTGATCTGTCAGGAAGGAAAAGCCTGGGAGAAACGGTTGTTCTCACTGAGCAGGGTCTAACTGAGTAGAGCAAGCTGTTATCTCTTGAGCATGTGTGATGTCTTCCTCCACCCCAGGTAGTGAAGCACAACAAAACCATGTGAACCACAGATACAAAACTGCTCAAATCCTCAAGCATAGGCTTAGGTAAAGCACCAACTAACATACATACATAGCATATGTACTGCTTCTAAAGCTTTCCAAAGTTTGAAGTTCTGCAACAGATAGCAGTCCTTATTTCCATTCACACTCAAGAAAAGGTATTACACATTTCTTTCCTTTCACAGAAATGTGTGTAATTAAAGTCCATGTCATATGAAAACTATATTCCTCTGGCCCTTAATTTCCTTCCATTCATGTTTTGAATTGATTCATGAATTGATTCATGGTAGTGGGTGGGATTTTTATTTTTTTTTCCCAGAAATCTGAAAGCAGCTCCCAAGTTTCAAATCATGGTCTGATTGCAGTTATTATGAAATGGTCTTCTCTTATTATTTACATTTCCTCTCGTATTCATTTTCAAGATGCAGCCAAAGTAACAGGAAAAAGGGACTAAACTGGCAGCACAGGAGTCAGGTAATGTAATTCTGGAAGAACAAATGAGCTTTGTAGAAGAGCAAATAGTCTATGTTCCAAACCGGGAATGTTTCTACTCAGTTTGGAACTGAATACTCTGCCAAAACGTACTACACGTTTTTATGCAAGTGTACTTCATGGCTCTTATTGTTTATAAATATAATTGAGACTGTGGGTGTTTTTAGAACAGGCCTTTCTAAAGATAACAAAAAAGATTTTAAACTAAATCAGATGGTCCCAAAATGCATTTGTTCATGAACTGGCCAACATTTTGGTTCCTGGTTTGAGAATATGTAGGAGGTGCTGGAGAAGATTAAGGAAATGGGTAGTACAAAACTGAAGTATTCCTACTTTGGTGAAGGATGGTGAGATATGGAAAGAGAGAGGAAAAGAGGTTGTGAGTTAAGAGGTAACTATTATTGGTGCCATTGGCTATTCTCAAGTAATCTACAGCCAGAAACCTTTCACCCAAACAGATGCAAGAGATGAGGAATGTAAGAGAAGGGAAAGAAAAAAAAGTATTTTCTTTGCTTTGTTTTAAAAAGATGCAGAATAAAAGTCAGGTTTTCTGATTAATTTCTCCCCTGAATTATATCATTTGGTAATAAAGGCACCTCTACCCAAGAACCTTTTGGTTTTCCTCTTCCATTGTAGCTGCTTGAAAAATGCCCTTTATCTAGAAGGTATGATTTCAAGAAATGCAAATAAAATCTCTGTGAGCACAAACCTAAAATATATTACCACACCACCAAGAGTTGCATCCAGAGGGAAAGCTGCAAGCATGAATAAATGCCAACACTTGCTTCAGCTTTTCAGTATTATCAGCTGTGTTTTTACCAGGGAATCATCTGGCTACTGGCATTTTACACATATTTCAGGATAATTGGAGTTCCAAATGCAAACTGAACAGCTCAGGAAGGTTACATATGCTTCTCCCAGTGGGGCCTAAAGGCCACAAACCAATGCACAGACTGAAATGAAACACACAGAGCAAGATTTCAAGGTGTGATAAAGACAATTTGTTAAGTACTGTTTTACGCTTCATATCATTCATTTTCTTCAGATCAGTACTCTGGTATTTCATAAGAAGAGAAGCTCTACTCAACATTAGTATGTAAAGAATTCCACAGGGCAATTAATTTAAAGGCAAAGCTGCTAAGGAGACATAAATTAAGGATTTATTCTGTTGAACTATAACATCAGCGTATTACAAAACAGAAAAGGAGGCTTCTCATCTAGAAGTGCACTATTAATTACCACTGCTTCATCACAATGCCATTGACTCTGTCAGGTGAGGCATTTCTACAGATACGGACAAACTGACTTTACCAGACAGCTCTTTGCTTTGGGCTTCACTCAAAGCTCAAAGGTCAGGAGTAAGCAACAAGAGGAGACATGTCCTCATAAGTCTTTGGACTTGGAACAGGGAGATTAATTCTCTGAAGCTGACCTGAATTGAGAGTTTTGGTAAGATTTTCTACCCCTCTGAGTCTCAGCTTTCTCAGTAGTCATCAATTCTGGTTTTGCTGACAAGGTTGGAAATGACAAGAGGCATAGAAAAACTTCTCAACCATGTTACCTTTCCAGAGACGGTTTAGTTTTATCAACCTCAGTCCCAACTCTGCATGCAATCTCCAGAATTGCCTCTTTCCTTACATTTAAACAAACCTCAACCTTGACTCTGAACAAATGTATTTTTGTGTTGAAAATCTAGAGCTAAAACTCAGCTGTTCTTCTGTAGACCTCACTTTCATACCATTTAAATTACTCAAACCTTATTTATTCATTTAATTTGTGCGGTCGTTAAAACAAATAAGGAATTTAAAATCCAGAAACTAACAGAACAACTGTTGTGAGCCAATGAAATACCAACAATGTGATGAGGTCATTGATTAAAATGTTCCCTTCAGCAAACAGTAAATAAACGACAGCATGAACTCCCATTTGGCCCAGGAACTGAAGCCAGCACAGCTCACTTCAGTAGCTGCCAAAGGATCATTGATTATGAGAGATCAAACTCTTTGCTAGCTCACTAATATCAAAGCAAAGAGATTAATCATGGACTGCAATCCAGAGAAAACTGTCGCAGGACCCATCCCTGCTTTTGATCTATGAAGGCTAGATTTACCTTTGGCAGCTCCCAATGATGAGGCTGGCAGAACAGCTTGGACTCAGATGAATATGACCACTGTAGTTTTACCAAAACCCCACTAAGAATCTTACTAATTCCATAAAACTTTTTAAAACCTCTTTGGGAATACAAAGTACTTTTTAATCTTTATTTATCCTAATTCAGTTGTTATGAGAGGTAGTCAATTCACTGAAGTACAATCGGATCAGGCCTGTAATTATAGATTAGGCACGGGGCTACTGGAATGACTTGAAAATAGCATTACATTGCACGATGTAAAGCAAAATAAAAAGAAAAAAACCTGATGATTATCATCTCCTATTACACTGTCATGTTGAGCTACCTTTCCAAATCTTTCCTACAGCAACATGACAAAGGTGTAACCAAGATTTCCAAAGGATTATTTATTTTAATCAGGGGGATCACATCCTTTAATTATTTATTCACAACAAACTTCTTCAAAATAAGTTAGCTAAAGGGCTTACTGATGAAATTTTAGTTTAGGCATCTCATGCAAAGATTTTCAAGTGGGAAAGAGAGTTAAGGGCCTCAGCAATACATAACTGACTCTTTCTCCAAGGTCCCCCGATCCATAAAATTACAGCCAACAGACATGGTGCTAATGACTTCAGGTCTCCTCAGAAAAGAAATATTTTAACTCCTAACAAATTCTGCATGATGAGTTTGAGGCCTATTATTTTTATTTCTTTGAGACATCATATGACATTATTTTCATACATAGAATAGCACTGTATTCCTGGGAAGTGAAGAGTTACCCTTTCCTGTGCCTTGCTACCGACTCTGGGCACCAACCTCCATTTTTTATCTAACAAAGTCAAGACTTCTCTCACATTAGCAACTTGCATTGTTAGGCTTTGTTATTGATAATTTCCTACTGGAATGAGAAATAGCTTTCTCAAAAAATATTCACTCTCTTTGGCAAGAAATAAAAGATACAGCACAGCTAGTGCTGCTGGTAGCATAAGCTTGTGAATTCTCTGTCATTCCTTCTCATACACCACCTTCTCCAAAAGTGCAGCAAAATTTTGACAGCTCAAGTCTATCATATTTTTCACCAAAAAAAAACCCTGTTGATATTTTTTTCTCACAGAGCAGAGAAAATATTGCTTGCAGCCATAACTCGTTTCCTGTTCGTTTTTCTAAGTTTGCATGGTGGGGTTTTTTCAAAACTAAAACTTTAAAGTCCATAGTAACCTCACTGCATTTGGAATCCTGTACATGATTCTCTTCTATACAAGAAAATCTCTTGTATAAAAAGAACAAGAATGAATAAGCTGTTCTTACTCATTTAGTTTCCTGTGCTGAAGCCCTTCAAAGTCCTGAAAAGTTCCCAAGAGAGAAAAAAAAAGTAAAAGAAAATGCTCTACATCTTCAGAAATCATCTTCAGAAACTTATGGCATACTAATTTAGCTGTATTCTCAGGAAGAATGAAGCTACTCACTTCATTAAAAGTGTTTCAGTTTGGGCACCAAAGAAACCCAAGAAGTCAAAAGCCATGTTTTTTTAAAAAAGTATCATAACTTTAATTTTAGTTTTATTGAAATTTCCCCCTGCTGTATGTTTCAGGAGATATTGTTAGGCTAGCCCAAGAAGACCTTGTGAAAAAAACGTTATAGGGTTTTACTTGGAAAAGAATTTGCTATAGGTAACAATATAGCCAGGTAAGTGAAGATAGGGCAAGAGATCCTGTATCTTTTACCAAAAATGGACCAAAACCTTAAACATGAAGTCAGTATTAAACTTCTGTTTTCAGTTGGAATGGTACATTTTTATAAGAAGTCATTTACAGTATATATAGTCATATAAACATTGAGCATACAAGAATATCATGCTTTTTTTCTTTTCCTTTTCTTTTTAAGATCACTTAACCAGCCTCTGCAGTGAAACTAAAAATGAAGATTTACCAAGGTTGTACTCTTATGCCCTTGATGACTTTCCAGAACTGCATCCAAATTCCCTTGTGCCTTTCAGTGACAAGCCTTCAGAACACTCCAGGGAAATTATTCCAGTTGGTGTTTCTATACAAAGCAGAGAATACAACTCGTCAACAGCAGATTGACTCTGATTGCACATTTAATATTAGACAATCCTAACTCTCAGCAGGATTTTCAGAGAGAGACTATTGACTTACTGTCCCTGTACCTCAAACCAACAACCTGTAAATCATATGACAAAGTATATGGGGAGTTTATTTCTGAGGCCAGACAGGGAGATAAAGAATAAAGATGCCCCTAAAAAAGATTGAAACTTGAATCATTGATTTCCTGAGGCAAAATTAATAGAGGTTTTTTTCTCATCCTCTACAGTTAAATCTCAGACTTCTCTCCTGTTGGCTAAAAATCAAACATAATACCAAGTAATCCTTAAGGTACTTTCTTCTCTTAAACTCATTAAACCCAAATCTAACTCTTTGTGGCGGTTTCATTTTTTTTTTTTCTGTTTGTCCATAGTGAAAACTCTCAGATCAAATAAAATCTCAGACTAATATAAGGATATGAAATCCATACACTGAAGAAAAAAGAAAAAAAACCACATGCATTTAGTATGCCAAATATTAAATATATTTTATTGCTAAAAATTGTTTCATGAAACAAAAGTAAAATTATGCTTAGCAGAAATTCTACTTCAAAGGGCTAAAGTTCTCAATACTTCTTTATTCTAGAAGAAATTAAAATACTTCTAAAATACAGTATCACAAGGCTTGTTCTAGTGTTAGCTGCCTTGAGCTCTACCCTATAATTTCTGATCAGGCTATATATCTTGTAATGTTGTAAAAGTGCCTGTTCTCAGCACTGATGCATGCAAACATGTTTAGATTGAAAGAAATATCAGGAAGAGGAAAGGAAGGTGAGAAATGGCAGACCACTCATCCCACACCTGCTGTGTAAACAGCATGAGACAGAGGATCAGCGGCTCAGTGATGGCTTCATTCTGCTTGCAGCTGATAGCACTATGATTTCTACCTTCCACTCAAAAGAAAAGTAGATTTAGCCAATGGCAGGTTGAAAATTCTACCCTAAAATGCTCAGTGAAATATTCACAATAATCTGGCTGGTGATCTGCTGTTGCTTCAAAATGTTAAAAAAGCCTTAATAATTAAATATTCTAAAATCTTACAGTATTGATCCTTAAGGAATTACTACTAATTTCCATATTTTTGCAGAAGGTTATTCTTCTCCAGCAAGACCTAACCTTTGAAAGCTTTTCTAGAAAATTTAAGTTGAAGTGAGGCCAATTTTGAATTGGTGGAAGAGGTGAAGAGGGATTCTGTCTTGAAGTCATAAGACTGAGCGTCCTCAACACTCATGAGAGACATGATAAAAGAAGAAAAAATCTAAGCATGAGACAAAATAATTATTGAACTGACATGTAGTCTGGAAGCCTCCTCAAGTTCCACAGAATAAGCCATGTTTGATTAAAATTCAGTTGGCTGTTACTGAGTTACTGCATTTGTTCTAAGTGAAATGCAAGGAAAAAGTATGACATATTTGCCCAAATAATTTAAAAATGAGTGGGTAGAATCTAACAAGATTCTTTAAAGCAAGTTATCTTGAGGTAGAATATTTTGGCCCATGTATTTTAAAGGAAGGTCATGATCACTTCAAACTTTCTAAAAATGCTGAAAAATGAGGTTTTGTCCTCTTTCTTCCCCACATCCTGAAGCAAAGGTTTCTTATGAGAGAATTAAAACAGAAAGCTCATGGAGAACTAACATGTTAAAGTGAAACTTTTTTTTTGTTTTTTAATAGTAAAGTTAAATATCAATCCTAAATGGAAAAATTTGTTATGAAATGAAACTTCAAAATAAGGTATTATAAAATCCATCATTCTTGGGTGTTCATGAATTACAGAAATCTCCCATTTCCAATGTAAAAATGTTATGCTGCTAAATATCTAGATTTTCCTATGTTTCAATTTGGGACTGAGACAGAATTTTTCAATATTTCCACTGAAGGCATTTTTATTTTCCAAAGAACTAGAAAGAAATTATATTAAAAAAAAAAAAAAGTATTTCAATCTCAGTGCATTGATTATTACTTCTACTAATGCATGGACAAAACTCTCCATGCAGTTTCTTTGAAATTAATATTTTTTGTGGTTTAATTATCATTAAAGCTGACAGAAAATACACCAAAAATCCATTGAATAATTTAACAATTGACTGAAGAATTTGCTGACTAATGTGTTTACTGAAGGAACACTACATATGTTCTGTTATATAGATTAATAGAGAAGTATAAATGATTTATGACACAAGCTGCAATGAAATGGACCTTAGGGCTGCCTCTTGTTCATACCATAAACAGCAACACTGTCACCATTCACAAAGAGGAGTACAAAAGGTATGACTCAGCCTTGCTGCTATCAAGTAGACAGATGGTTTTAGAAAACTATGCACAATTAGTCTGTCCTTTTGAGTGGTTTCCATTCGCTCTGGCACTAGGAGGCCTCTGAAGGACAGTATCTTCTTGGGGATGGGGTAGCTGGGCACACTATGAAGAATAACCATGTCTTTTCAAAGCATTATCTCAATAGAACACAAACCAGCTCTTCACCTTAGAGGAAAGCAGTTGTGAAGGCATTTCTGATCCATCACTGTGGATATGATGACTATTATTCACTGATTCTATTTTCCTTTTCTGATAGCAACCCCGAGATCAGAAAACATCCAGCATCTCATCAGGCAATGAATTAGCAACACATTGACTTAACAAAGTGCTGCTGACTGCACTGCAGTCTGTAGGATTAGGAGTAAAACTAATTTATATGTTTTGGGTTTTTTTCATTTACAATTGTGTAGTGCTGCAATTGACTGTCACATTACATCATCCAGACTAATCCAAAACAATAAGAATTATTTCCTATCAGACAACTTGCTGTATTTGTGCTTTTAGAGTGCTTTTAAATCAATTTATAATCTTGCTATTGTTTTTATCTTCAATATTTTCTTCTCAGTTAAAGATGAAGTGTTGTGAATTTAACATTTCCTTGCACCGTATATACTTCCTTCCATCTACTCCAGTAAGTACAAAAAGTGACGGAAGAAAAAATTTGAACTTTTTAATCTGCTTGTCCACTGTCTTGGGGATAATTCCTAAGGCACAGGACACTTGAGGAGGATCTGTGGCCAAAATGCCTGCTATAGTTGGCAAGGTTTAAGGCGAAGGCACTTACGATTCTGAGGACCATCTGACAAGAACTGTTGGCTATAAAAGAACCTCATTATTGCCATTGACTATACCATGGAAGATGCTCCACTACTGAGGAAAAGACAGCAGGATAAATGCTAAAACTGACAGTAAAAACATGATACATATCTTTCCTTTGGTTGAATATTTTGTATCCAACTCCCTTTGCCAAAGTTAGACACTAAAAAAGTCAACAGTAAGAACAGCATGTTGACACTGTGGTCTTCTGAAATCTCCATTCCACACAGAACTAGTTGATAGCTATGCAGATACTTGCAGTGTTGGTCAAAAACCCACTGATTTTAATAGTTAATAAAAGACCTGTCGTGTCCTTATTTTTAATACAAATTAATAAAAAATATTAATCTACCTGGCAAATTCAAAGGTAATTTGTTAATTGGGCCAGACTGACCTGTGCATCGAATCCTTCCATCATCAAATTTCCCTTTCATTTGGGAGAACAAAGCATGCAATATTACAGAAAGTAACCAAATGCAGGCTTGACAGTCTGTAACACTTCAGAAGAAAATTCTTGCCTACACAAATTACTCAGGTTTTCTTTTTTCTGTGGCACCATGAGTCTTTTCAGGATACTGAAATCTGGACAGGCCCCAAACCTGTTGCTAACTCTACACAAGAGCTTTTAATACCGATTGTGAAAGTGCTGCCTCGGACTAAACAGTGTTTCTAGTAAGTACTATTCCTTATTTTACATGAGGAAAAGTACCTACACCACATTTAATTCTTTGGCAATATCATAAATATCAAATGCAACTACATTAGCTGCTTTTTTTTTTAAGGCACTGAACAATTTTTTCATTTCAGTGATATTAACATCCACATAGAAAAAAGAAACAGCAAGTAAGTAACATTATCTGTGTTGAAGTATTCAGAGCACCACCCCATGCACACTTCCGTGGACACTTGCAAACCTCCTGGAAACCCTTTATTAACAGAAGGCGGCTACCAAGCCCTGGAGAGAAGCATGAAGTTGCCTGCATGATGTTCAGACTGGTGAGTCATTATAGCAAGGACCTGTTCTATCAGGATCACCCTTCCAAGCAAAATGTCACTGTTTGTCTTCTGTTTTAAGCAAAAATAGTTACAGACATTTTGGTAATTCCTTTTATTTGATGGGTAGAATGCACAACATAAGCAATAACTGCACAGAACCAACACATATCAAAGGCTTGTATTAATCACAGCACACATTTACACCTTTTTTTTGTCTTCTGAACATGGTATTGCAAGCTTCTCTGAAAAAACAGCAAGAGTTGATTCAGGCTTTTTTGGCACCAGACAATACCCTCAAGAACCCACTGTAGTCAGTTCTCACCCTTTTTATCATGAATCTCATGATATTTAGTATTTTACTTAAAGCTTCATTTCCTCATGGTAATTGATTACAGTGACAAGTCAACATCCATCACTAAAAAACAAGTTTCTGTCCCCAAGTCAGCAGATTTTTTCTAAAGTATAACAAAAGTACATTTTAAGAACTTAGAAGTCATATTGCAAATGCTTACAGTGATTTTTAACGTCTTCTTTTCCTCCCAGATATTTACTGAAAAATAGAAACACTTTCCAATAATTTTCACATGGCTCTTAATGAGATTTAAGGGCAAAACTTTTTTGAAAGAATTATCTGATGTTTACAAATACAATGGACAAAGATGCTACCCCATTCCTATTTTTGTCCTATTGTTTTTGCAGCATTTTTCCACCGGAGTACATATTTAATAAGGCATCAATAATACATTAGAAGACAGTGTGACAAAGGATGGAATTCAATTTGCCTACCTACATTCACGCATCTTGTAGAGCCTGACATTTACGCTAGTGAGTTAAACTCTCTTTGGACCTAGGGGAAATAAAAAATTACTTTGCCTCATGTTTATTCTCCTCCAAATGTAGACAAATTTGATGTACAATAAATACAAAATGACATCCGTAGATGCAAGGGATTGTAGGTGTGTTCAACTGGAATATCACATGCACCAAGATGACAGCATATCCTTATGAGAAGAACTAAGGTTGCATTCTGTTAAACCCCTAAAAACTATTTCTGCATGTAAATCACTAATGAAGAAAGTAAACTAGTAGATTGCATGCTTAGTCAAAGCACTCCAAAACATGCTTTTCCAAGAGTAACAGACTTGTTTCTTAATTTGAGGAATTTGTTTATATTGTAAAACTGCATTCTTAAATCAGATTGTGGCAGACTAGCATGACTACATGCTCCACACTCATGATTCCTGTGACTGGAGAATTTGGATCACATAATATCAGGTCTGATTTATGAATGTATTTGGAGACATAAAAAAGGCATATTTATGTACCCTGACATTTTTTGCTGCTTCACCTTAGGTCTGATTGACTAAAACACATTCTGAGATTGATTCTTTCTTCTTTTCATATCTCTTTCCCACAGTCTTTTATTTACCTTTTATCTCTTGCTTATCTTTCTCTATATGTTGCTTCCTGTTCTTGTTCTGTTGTGGTTTTTTTTTAATCTTCTAATACTTATAACTCTCTCTTTTTACTGTAAATTATCTATACTGGTGGTTTTTTTTCAGTGTCCTCCTCTCAGTTCTGCTGTGGTTTCCATTATTTTGTCCTCTATGTTAAAAGTACAGAAAAAGACCTTTCCTCAAAAACCCTGAGGTTCTCTTTGTTACAGGCAAGTGGAAGGTGTCACAGCCTGTGGACAGGTAACCTGTACCATAGAAATTTTTCATGGCTTTACTCATTGATTTAGACACTCTATTAAATCAGGTAATCATGTACTTAAGTTTTCAAAAATCAATAGCATATAAGGACATTCAGAAGTGTTCTGTTAAACAGAATAATTCTAGACTTATGCAGCATTTTTCAATATTATCACTTAGCTTTAGCTTATCATTACTGATGGATGAAAAATAGACATGAGCTGTCAATGTGTACTTACAGCCCAGAAACCAAATTCATCCATTCCTTCAGGCATATCAGCTGTGCGAGACTCTGCTTGCCATCCACAAACTTGCTGATGGTGCAATCAATCTATGTCATTGATGAAGATATTCAACTACACCGGTCCCAGTGAAGACCCTTGAGGGACACCACTTGTTACTGGACATTGAGACATGGACTCTAACTCCTTGGATGCGGCCATCCAGCCAATTCCTATCCATTGAATTGTCCATCCATCAAACCCATTTGTCTCCAATTTAGAGATAAGAATGCTGTGAGGGACTGTATCAAAGGCCTTACAGAAGTCCAGGTAGATGACATTAATAGCTTTTTCCTTGTGGACTGATGCAGTCAGTCCATCATAGAAGGCTACCAGATTAGTCAGGCATGATTTGCCCTTGATGAGGCCATCTTGGCTGTCTCTAATCACCTTCCTGTCTTCCATATGCTTCAACATAGCTTCCTGGAGGATCTGGTCAATGATCGTACTGGCCACAGAGGTGATGCTGACTGGTCAGTAGTTCCCAAGGTCCTCCTTATTACCCTTTTTAGAATGGGTGTGATGTAATCAGCTTTAAAGACAGGGTGCATAGATGCAAAGCAACACAGTGAAGGTCACCCCAGAGGGCAGGCTAAGACACCCTTGCACAAAGCACAGGTCTGGTTTTGAACTGCTGAGTCATGATGTCCACTAGAAGACCAATCAGTTTCACAAATTCAAAAGTGACAGCCTTAGGAAAGGCCAGAATTAAGATCATCTGTCTAACCTTAATTGACAAAAGGGGACAGGACAACCATTTTAGCTGTAACATGGGGCAGTTCACCAACTGACTGAGTCCAGTATAAATCCTTAAGATTACTTTTGAGAGACAGAAACATGCCTTTTATACATACAGGGGGCCTAGGCTGCCTGCAAGCCTGAATAGCAGCTATGACTAGAAAGCATTCTCCACCCGGAGAGAAAAGCCAGAGCAATGGACAGATGGGGATTTTCCCAGAAATGGATTTGTTTAGATGCACAGAAGATGACAATTTCAAGGTGACTGGTTATGTGCCTTGGAAGGTGCTTAGCATTAAGCTTTCAGGACAAGACCTCAATATCATACTTCACCTTCCTGGTGAAAACAACCCTGATTGGTCTTTGAGATATTTTCAGGCTCTTCTAGAGGGATGTTCTCATGTGAATGTAAAGCCACCATCATTTACCAGATAAAAAAGAATAATACTGCTTCACACACCATTAAAAAAGGACTGATTTGAGCTCCCAAAAGTGAAACAAGTAATGTAGTCCTTCTAGTCCCTATGGTTTACGTGTGCTTGCTTGCTCCAAATTTAAAATATCACAAAAGGGGTTTTTTATGCTTTTTTCTGTTTGGTTGGTTGGGTTTTTTTGTTTGTTTGTTTCTTTGTTTCCAAATGAATCCTAGGCACAGGTTGTTCAAATGTTTGGTCCTCTCCATTTGTTGAAATGCACTGCTCAAAGCTAGGAGCTTTATTTTCATTCAAGCTTTTAACATTTTCTTGATTTGTTTGCATCATTTTCATTCAGAATAGTCTGAATGAAGCTGTTCTGACTCATTGCATTTTTGTTATTGTATTTTTTATTTCTTAAAAAAGGTTTATCACACAAGCCTGGGAGATGTATTTGAAAAATCTGAAAAGCAGTATGAACGCTGTGTATTTGAAAACAGAAATGTAACCAGTTCAGATCTTCACCTAAACTCCTCCACTGGGTCAATAGCACTGATCTCAGATCAGCACTTGACCTGAAGTTTAGTTCCATTTATTTATATGTTTATTTGTTTTGGCTGTTGTGCAGAACTGTGCCTTAGTGATACTGTCCCAAAGCATCAATATTGGTGTAACTCTGCCTTTTGATACAGTGCCCAATGCTTTGTTTTATGAATTCATTTACTTAGTTTTGTTATTTTATTTTTTAAATGTAACAGGAACAGGATGCTAAACCAAAAAATATTATTTTTAAGAGATTATTTTGAATTTTAAATGGCCATGTTCTCAAAGATTGCATTACTTTACAGGTTCTCCAAAGGAGAGTGTGGGAATATTTTCAGTGAACTTATATGTCTTCTTTCTTGTTTCCAGGTGCCTTTGATTATTTCAGTTATAGCAAGTCAGGATTTTATACTGCCCATTGGCCACAGCTTTGTTTTAAAGTCAATAATGCACTTAGGTACTTCAAAGACCCCTACTTGCAGTGCTCTAATAAGAGTCCTTAAGATGAATTGCAGCATCATTACTATTTGTGTTTTGGGTTGTCCTTGGCACAGCTACATTGTCCTTGTTATTACAAGCAAAAGGCAGACCAAGTCATGAAAGCCATACTGCCCAGCTTAGGAGGGAGAGGATATTTCCAGTCTGCAGAATGAGTATTTTGATCTTTGACCTTGTATCCAATTCAATCCCACAGTAAAAATGGCTGTCATTTAAAAAGCACTTAAATGCTTTTCACGTTACCCAGTGAAGAATACAATTCACAACTTATCAGACACTTGCCAAAATTGAAATTAGTGCCTTAGACCTGTTGCCTACCTGCAAGTAGCCACCACTAAATGTTATCATTTCAGGCATTTGTGCAGAAACAGCATCCTAAGTTTAGGTTACCTTAGAGCCAATGCTTAAAATATATCATTCTGCAGTGATGAAAGAATTCAGGCTTTGGTGTAAATGCCTGAAGACTGTCCACAGAATGTCACTACATGTCAGGAAACTGCCTCAAAGTAGTGTGGAAGAGAAAGACAGAGAAGATGGGGATATTTTCCCTTAAAAATGGGTATGAGTAAGAATGAACATCATAAATATAAATGAAAATACAGATATTCAAAAGACAGCACATCTGAACACCTCAAAAAAGACCAAAAGAACTTGCAATGAAAGAGAAGTCTGACAAATGCAGACAACAAAGGAGAACTTTTTTCTCACAGCATGTCAGTAGAAGATGAAATTTTGCCATAAGATATCTATGAAGCTAAGAACTTAGCAGAGCAGGATGTTTCTATAGATAGCAAAAACATCCAGATTTACTATTATAGTTACAATTTTTAGGAAGGATATAGCACCTCAACAATTTGAGGGTAACAGCCCTAATGACTAGAGACAGGTGAGACTTACTGTGGGAAATGTGTAGAGTAGAGCCCTAGCATAGCCCTGTCCCTGGGGCTTTACCATTCCCCAAAGCATCTGGAGCAGGCCACTGACAGGCTGAGGACAGTGAAAAAGATGGATCTTGGGTCTGATCCAATCTGGCAACTTCAGTCTCTCCAAATTTTACACAAGAATTGTTCACAGTAAGCACAATCCTACCAAATGCTTTCTGGTCCTAACATTAATGGCCAGTAACACCCACAAGTCTTTTGAAGAAAAATATTAAACATATAAATAAATACAAACTAAATTATTCCCCAGTATGCAAAGGTGTAGAACATCAGCAATAGAGAAATCCTATTACTTCTGCTGGAGTTGCCATCCATGTGAAAGTACCTAGGAATTACAGGAAATGGAGAGAAACAGATTTTTTTAAATCAAAGAGCAACTTCTTAGACTAAAGCAGTAAAAGTTTAGAAAAGGCTCAATGTGGTCCAAAACTGAAGCAAATCAGCACTGCTACTAACAGTAATGAGCACTAACTGTTAATGACTTCCATATCAGAGGGAGTGCTTAGTGTAGCATTATTGTTTTAGGACTATAGTCTCCTTTTTGAGGACAGAAAGCGCATCTTTTGGGGTTTGAATTTTTCTGTTCAGCATTTGTAGCTTTCCAAGAACTTTTGTCTCCTTTCAGGTCAGACAGTTCAGGCTTCAGTATGTAGCACACCAATCAACTCTTCCTTAAAAATATCTTCACTTTCTTCTTGCACTGATTATTTTGACAAACTGAGGATTTGCCCCAATCTGTATCTAAGACAAAAGTAAGAGTTTATGATTTTTCTTCTTTTCATCAGTAGGTTCATTTCAACCAACAGACAATTCTTTGTCTCCACCAGGCAGAAGTCTGTCTGGATCTGGAGTCACCTGACATAAAGCAACGGGACTTTCCCAAAGTAACAGAAAGGCAAAAGGGAAGGGAGGAACAAAGACCCTACAAGTAACTGCTATTTGGAGTAATGAAATCTGGCCTCCTAAAAATCTGAATACCTTCTTCCATAGTCTTCAGTGATCTTCCCAGGAGCTCCCCATGCCACTCTCACCCTCTACTCCACTCTCATGAGACCCCACCTGGAGTACTGCATCCAGCTCTGGGGTCCACAATGCAATAAAGACATGGACCTATTAGAGCAGGTCCGGATGAAGGCCACAAAAATGGTCAGAGGAATGGAACACCCCTCCTGTGAAGAAAGGCTGAGAGAGTTGGGGTTGTTCAGGCTGGAGAAGAAAAGGCTCTGGGGAGACCTCACTGAAGAAAGATGGAGAGAGTTTTATCCAGGGCCTGTAGTGACAGGACACGGGGCAATATTTATAAGCTGAAAGAGGGTAGATTTAAACTGGATATAAGGAAGAAACTTTTTACCATGAGGGTTATAAGACACTGGAGCAGGTTGCCCAAAGAAGCTATGGATACTCCATCACTGAAAGTGTTCAAGGTCAGGCTCAATGGAGCTTTGAACAACCTCATCTAGTGAAAGATGTCCCTGCCCATGGCAGAGTGTTTGGACTAGATGGTCTTTAAATGTTCCTTCCAACCCAAACCACTCTGTGATTCTATTCCTGTGTCTCAAAATGTCCAGTTCTCCCCTGTCTAAACATACACACATGCACAGAGCTTAAGCTCTGTCCCATATTCTCTAAGATTTCATCTCCATTTACACTGACTGGCTATTCAAATGATGTCAGCAAAAGTGGCAAGAGTCAAATTCTTCTTGCTGTTCCCACAGGAAGGACATTTGGCACCTACTTGCCACTTTTTACAAAACTTGTAAAGGAGTAATATTTGAGACCAATTTGACTGAAATTGGATAATGAGTTTAAGAGCACTTTAAGAGGAAGATGTTGATGGACAGATATCTGGAACATGGAGTTCGTACTTTCTAGAAAAAAGCAGACAAAGTGTAGAAGGTAGTGTTGGATCATGGCATGTTGTAACAATGCAAGTTAAAGCAAGCTCAACAGTTTCCCACAGATAAATATTTCAGAAGGGAAACAGGACCAATCAGTGCCACATGCCAGGCTGGAGTGGTATTTCTTGTAATATTATGTTAATTATTATTTAATAATGGCATGAGTAAGAATGGAAGCAAAAATAATTATTCTCTGTTATGATAGCAAAGGAACTGTTCTATCTTTGCAACAGTACATGAAGAAATTATCACAACCAAATGTGGCTTGTCTTTTTACAGTCCCTTTCCAGCCTCATGTTGCCCACACACATCTCTTCTCCTTCCAGACAAACAGATTCCAAAAGCAGGAACAGCTATGTTATACAGTGTCATGCATACAAACAGTCTAGTTACTTTTTAATGGAAAAACATATATTTGTTTTCTTTGTAATTATTAGATTATAGTAATTATTGTCTGTTCCAAGAGAAAAATCTGTTAAGTTGCATGTGCAAATCAGGTTGCAAAAAAAGAGAGCTGATAATAGCAACCCTTTATTCTGCACTCATTCATTCTTTCTCTTGTTCTCATTTGGGGAAGATAGAGGGAATGCTACCTGCAAATAAAGTTGCCAAATATCTCTGCACTTCAGTTGTTCATTTAACTGTGTGGATGCAGTCTTCAATAAATGGAGATGCACCTCAGGAGAGTTTTCAAAGCTTCACCCGTATTTAGGAACAAATCTAGATTTCTTAGGACACCGCTCAATGAAGGAATGCCTCCCTCCTTCAAACTATTCAGTGAGAAAGCCAACACTTATTTACTGACCACTGATTAAATCCTGCTCTGAAGGCAAAATTATTAATGTCCTCTAGGCTTCTTCTCTGCTGTAATCACTGTAACATCTGACAGCTTTGTAAATATTAACTATTTTTTGCTTCATCAAACTTCTATGAAGTTTGCAAGTGATTTTTGTCATCTTACTAAGATATGAGGCAGAGAGAGTTAAAGTCAAAAGTATCTAAAATTAGCAGATTCCTAAATTACTGCCTGATTTTTCATGATGTTTAGCATCTTACAGCATTTCACACACAAAGCAGATCTCCTAGTAGCTTTAATAGCAATGGTAACTGTTCAGAACCTCCGCAAAACAGAACTCAAGCTTTCAAGTTGGAAACATGAAAAAAAGAAGAACTCACAGTTCCCATTCATGAAAGATTTAAGTGACTTGCTCAATAACAAAAAGTCAGACCAGGTCTTCTGAAGTGAACAACCAGCTATGCTCCAGCCCCCTCAATCAAGTGCAGCTGTGCAATGGATGAGTTAGAGGCCTGTAGAAAAAAAAAAATAATATATATATGCCCTTCTTTTTAAGTTTCAGATTATAGTGTTTCAGAATACATACAGGGCAAGGAGGCAAGTGAGGCTGTACAAAAAACCTGAATCTTAACACATCCTAAGCCTCTGTATTCCTGTCATTTTTATGTTTAATAAACATTATTATGCATTCATATACACATATGAAACAAATGACTGTCTCTCTCATTTATGCAGACTGAGGAAGGAGGATGGAACAGTGTCTTTAACCCAAGGATAAGTTTGACATAGGCATCATGGCTCTCCTGAGGTGGATTTGCAGTTGCTGTACAAAGCTCCATTTCTCATCCCCTATTTGAAATGAGGTGACATCTCTAGCCTTTATCACAAGAGGACCTGAGCAGCTCTGATCTGTCTTTAATTTCTCTTCTCACCAGAACTGCCAGGAAGGGAAGATCCATGATCTCTGGGTGGAAAACTGAAGCTCAGTCTAGCTTCTTCAGCTCACCAGACATCATCCTGCGAAACTGGAACCCAGTTGATACATGCACAGGAGGCTGGTGCTCTATCCATATGGTGCTCCTTCAGGCAAGAGACCCTCTCAGCTGCTCTCCACAGTGGTTTCTTTCCGCTCACCTGCTTGACTGCCTCACTCTTGGCAGGGAAGTACTCTGACTGTTACAGTTCCACAACACCCACAGAAATATCTCATTTTCACAAAGAAGACAAGCTGGATTTTCATTGCATGATATACAATAAAATTTCAATAAAACAAGGAGTGAGTGTGGCGGGTTGACCCTGGCTGAATGCCAGGTGCCCACCAAAGCCATTCTATCACTCCCCCTCCTCAGCTGGACAGGGGAGAGAAAATATAACAAAGGGCTCATGGGTCGAGATAAGGACAGGAGAGATCACTCGCCAATTACCATCACGGGCAAAACAGACTCACCTTGGGGAAAATTAACTCACTTTATTACCAATCAACCAGAGTAGGGTAATGAGAAATAAAATCAAATCTCAGAACACCTTCCCTCCACCCCTCCCTTCTTCCCAGGCACAACTTCACTCCCAACTTCTCTACCTACCCCCGCCCAGCAGCTCAGGGGGACAGGGAATGGGGTTTACAGTCAGTTCATCACACGTTATTTCTGCCGCTTCATCATCCTCAGGGGCAGGACTCATCACACTCTTCCCCTGCTCCAGCGTGGGGTCCCTCCTACGGGAGACAGTCCTCCACGAACGTCTCCAACGTGGGTCCTTCCCATGGGCTGCAGTTCTTCACAAACTGCTCCAGCATGGGTCCTTTCCACGGGGTGCAGTCCTTCAGGAGCACACTGCTCCAGCATGGGTCCCCCATGGGGTCACAAGTCCTGCAAGAAAACCTGCTCTGTGGGCTCCTGTCTCCATGGGTCCACAAATCCTGCCAGGAACCTGCTCCAGTGCGGGGTTCCCACGGGGTCACAGCCTCCTTCGGGAACCCACCTGCTCTGGTGTGGGGTCCTCCAGGGGCTGCAGGTGGGCATCTGCTCCACCATGGACCTCCCTGGGCTGCAGGGGGACAGCCTGCCTCACCATGGTCTTCCCCACGGGCTGCAGGGGAATCTCTGCTCCGGCACCTGGAGCATCTCCTCCCCCTCCTTCTTCACTGACCTTGGTGTCTGCAGGGTTGTTTGTCTTACGTATTCTCACTCCTCTCTCCGGCTGCCGTTTCTATCTGTCCCAGCCACACAAAGCCAATACAGTGAGAAAACTGCATTTTGCCCTGTATTTCATACCACCACATTCCATTTTCAAATGAGAAAGCAACAAAACAAGATTTTGAGCAGCCTTCATGTTGCTATAGTCTCCCTCACAAGGCTTATGCCACTTCTAGTCAGAAAAAAACCAATGTTGTTTGATCCTTGCACTTATAAAACATGCTCACTGAGCACCCGCAGGACTGAGGTTTTTACTTTTGCCATTAGATAAGGAGTACCTGAGTGATACAACAAATCAAATGAGGGTTACATTTTCTAGAAGACAATCTCATGGCTGAAATAATTAAAAATATCCAAAACCCCAACCAACCAACCCTCCACTTTTCTTCCACCAGTTTATTTCACTTGGACCTATTGATGAGAAAAGAGTAGGCATCAATTATCCTTTCCCACATGTTTACATACTGCATCAAGGCAAACCTTAATTTAGTATTATAATAAATGGAGCATGTGCAATGAGTTGGGTCTTTTTTTTCCTTACCAGTTACTGTACCACTTTTCTATTGCAATAAAGGGGACCAATATGCAATGAAACCTAACAAAATAAACCAAAACAAAAAAAAAAAGAAAAGGCTTTGTTTTTTTAAGATCATGCTGTTCATAACAGCATTAACAATTGCTGGGAACAGGCACTGGGAAATGGTAGCTACAGATTAACTCAAGAAACACTTTGAAGCCAACATGGCTTCACTGAGGGCAAATGGTGCCTGACAAATTTGGTGGCCTCCTATGATGGGGTTACAGCATTAGTAGATAAGGGAAGAGCAACTGACAACATCTACCTGGACTTGTGCAAAGCATTTGACACTATCCCACACAACATCCTTGGCTCTAAATTGGAGCGACATGGATTTGATGGATGGACCACTCAGTGGATAAAGAATTGGCTGGATGGTTGCACTCAAAGAGTTGCAGTCAATGGCTCCATCTCCAAGTGGAGACCAGTGATGAGTGGCCTTCCTCAGGGGTTGGTATTGGGACCAGCATGGTTTAACATCTTTGTCGGCAACATGGATGGCGGGATTGAGTGCATCCTCAGCAAGTTTGTTGACAACACCAAGCTGTATGGTGTGGTTGACATGCTGGAGAGAAGGGATGCCATCCAGAGGAACAGGCTTCAGAGCTGGGCACTTGCAAACCTCATGAATTTCAACAAGGCCAAGTGCAAGATCCTGCACATGGGTGGGGGCAATTCCAAGCACAAATACAGGCTGAGTGGAGAATGGATTGAGAGCAGCCATGAGGAGAAAGACCGGGGGTTATTGGTAGATGAGAAGCTCAACATGACCCAGCACTGTATGTTTGCAGCCCAGAAAGCCAACCATATCCTGGGCTGCATCAAAAGAAGCGTGACCAGCAGGTCAAGGGAGGTGATTCTGCCCCTCTGCTCTGCTCTTATGAGACCTCACCTGGAATACTGCATTCAGCTCTGGGGTCCCCAACATAAGAAGGACATGGACCTGTTGGAGCAAGTCCAGAGGAGGGCCACAAAGATGATCAGAAGGCTGGAGCACCTCTCCTCTGAAAGCAAGCTGAGACAGTTGGGGTTGTTCAGCCTGGAGAAGAGAAGGCTCTGGGGAGACCTTATGGCAGCCTTCCAGTACCTAAAGGGGGCCTATAAAAAAGCCAGAGAGGGACTTTTTGCAAGGGCATGTAGAGATAGGACAGGGGGTAATTGGCTTTAAACTGAAATAGGGTAGATTTAGATTAGATGTAAGGAAGAAATTCTTTGCTATGAGGATACTGGGGCACTGGAACAGGTTGCCCAGAGAAGTTGTGGATGCCCCATCCATGGAAGTGTTCAAGGCCAAGTTGGATGGAGCTTTGAGCAACCTGGTCTAGTGGAACATGTCCCTGCCCATGGCAGGGGGGTGGTGGAACTAGATGATCTTTGAGGTCCCTTCTAACCCAAACCATTCTATGATTCTATGATTCTATGATTAAAATTCAAACAACTTCTCAGGAAATTTAGTGATGAAAACAGCAGTTCACCAGAAACTGGTTTCCTCTACTTAAAAAGAGGTCCCAGTGCACCTGGTAAATAATTGTCAACCTATAAAGCTAAGAAGCGACAAGAAACTTCCCACTCCCCAATTTGTTTCATCTCTTGCACATATTGCCACTGCGTAAAGTGCGTATGATTTTTTTCTCCCCCAAGTACATCAGTACAGATGTAAACTAAATCTGTTGAGTTCAGTGAGGCTCAGTGACAAGAATATATTTCATAAGAACTTTACACAGAAGCAGAATCTGGTATGTGGACTTACTGGACAAATGAAATTAAACAAAACTATTGAAGTAATATCACATTACGTGAAAACACATCTAGCAATCTTTTTTGTTCCATATTTCATAATGTTACAATGCAGCAAAATACGATATGCAATAAATACAATGCTGTATTAAGATCTCACGTAAAAGTCCATGACAAACATTTTGCCCAAACTGCTCTTCTGCAGTCCTAATTTCTCCTCATCTTCAGGATTTGTCTTGCCAATTTAAAAGGTTAACTGTCTTTTTTCTCAATGTTGACTGTGCTGTTTTTCATGTTCTGCGGGACTGCAACATCCCTGGAGTTGGTGGGCTTCTTCCTTCATCACAGGCATTTCTGAAAGGTGCCAAGCTCCTTCATTTCACATAGAAATCCATGCTCAGTACACATCAAACTGTTCAGGACTCAGTAGCTATGAATTTTATTACCTTTCTATCATCATGGCAAACCCTATCTGGGCAAACAGAGATCTCCAAGCCAACAAGCCCACAACTGAAGAGCCAGTCCATCAAAGATCAGAGCTGTCACATCCCTAGGGCAACAGGCAGAAGGAGGACAAACAGCATACAATGATGAAGGAATTGTATGAATTTCACTGCCTGCATGAGAAAGACCACACAACTTTTACTTTCTTAAGCACTTATCTCCTTGCCTACCCCAGATTCCTGCTACAATGCTGAACCCAGTCTAAACTCCACCACGGCCCTTGGGAAACTTCTGGGATGGGCACTGGTTTAAGGACAAAATGATACTGATTTCCAAACTGGTAGATGAAAGGAAGTATGATGACTCTTGAATGTCATCAGCATATCTAATGTGAAGGTGGTTTTATTTCCTGTGAAGGAATAGCATTTTACACATTCCTGCACTCCCCATCAATAGCCAAGCATGGTGAAAGGAAGGCTGGTGAAGCTTTGCACTTCTACTCACCTACATAAGTTTACAAATTGGAATGAATACAATGAGATCCTGAATTAAAAACCTTAAGTCCAAGAACTATTCCAGCCCCAAATTTCTTTATCTAGTTTTCTTTTTTTTTTTTTTTTTAATTAGGCCCGTTATACATGAGATGATTTGTGCCAAAATCCTTGCCAAATGGGAGCATACAAATTTGCTTGTCTTACTGCAGCATCTGAGGTGGAAAGGTCTAAGCGTAAGCCAGTCAGGCTTATTTGACAGTTACATCAGCATTTTTTTTTAATTTTTTTTTTGCATTAGGCTGAGCATACAGTCACTGATTTGGAGTAATCAGAAAACAGCTCTCATCTGTCAGACCCTGATAGGGACCTGCAGTACAGGGGTATGTGGGAAATATCACTGATAAGCTGCTGCATTTATTACCTAGAAAAATCAATTATCTGCTCTGAGGTAACAACAGTCTCCTGGAAAGATGAAAGAGAAATAGCAGCAAAAGGGGATTAATGGAACAGTTAGTGTGGTATTGATTAGGCCTCTGGCTTGTGGAGCTCAGTCTGGATTTGACTAAAAAGAAACAAAAGTCAACCCTATCCAAATACCAACTGAATAGATTTTTTTCAGTGGTAAGAGGAGCAGACCCCGCATGCAAAAAAATACACACTAAGTGGGGTGGCTGTAATGTTTTATATAGCCCACAGTCTCCCAAAACAGTAGTTTTTTGCAGAATAAGTCATGCAACTGAACAAAATTTTCATGCCATTATCCCTCTCTCCTTCTACCATTAACATAAACCACGTTGGAGGTGAAACCCTTGTTCATTTGGCAAATGTTAAGAGCAGAAACTACCAGAACAATAATTCCGAATAAAAGATATATGATAACATTTCCCCAGACAGAGGGAACACCTGAATATCTGGTATTCTGCTTTCAAAGAAAGCTTCAGGCTGTTTGTCCTTTTGCAGAGCACAGAGGAAATCCACCCTCTAGCACTGGCTTCTTTGATGGTTCACAAACTCTAGGAACTGAGATGTTTTCATGCTTTCCAACAGAGTGAGTAGTCATAAAGTGACAAAAATAAGCTGTGGTAGTGGACTTTTTCTCTTCTCAAAAGATGAAGGCCTTTCCATGTTTTGAAATAGATCTGATGTTACTTAATACAGTCACTTAAGATCTGGAAATGGAATAAGCAATGAGCTGGAGGAACATAAAGGTAATGCAAGACTAAGGAAGTTAGTTAAAAGTAGTTAAAATAAGGAATAATGTCGAGGGGCTGAACACGCTATCTGATGACAGGTAAAAGTAAGAGTTAACAATTAAAAAATATATTTTTTATATATAGTTGATGCACCTAAGGACACCAAAATCCACAGTTTCCAGGAATCAACTAAATTCTTCTCCATTTTCATTCTTACACAAGTAGATATATTTTACCCAGGGTAATGACAGATGCATAAGCAAACATCATTGTTAACTGGTACATAACATGGTACAATGCAGAACAGTATACAGCTCCTGGCTGCCCAGAACACTGCATCCACTCTCCTCAGGAAAAGAGACACACTCAAGGGAAAAGAATGTGTAAGCAGCACTATTTACGAGCCTGCATATCCATTGTAATGTACCAAAGAATGTGCCTAGATGTAAATTACTGAAGATCATAATCCTTTAGCACTGGTCCTTGTCAAAAAGAACAGTTTATAGGAACTTTGCACTCATGGAAAACAAAAAAAGATTATCTTTTCCTTCAACATATTTTTTGCCTCTCTATCACCCCCACCCCCAACCCCACCTGAATGTCACCAACCTGTCACTTTCTTTATTATATCTGTCTCTAAATTCAGGGCTACATCCTCTAGAGATTTTAATTTTTGAAAGCATATATTGTTGAAGGCAACTTCAACAGGAGGAGACTAGGTGAAAAGACTACCCTCCAAAATTTAAAAAAAATTACTAAAATTAATTTTCCATGTAATTTTTTTTTTGAGATTTTGCAACCTTGTAGCTAAAACTGGAAGCTCCTAAAAACAACAGTTATTCAACAATAACTTAATTTTTCAAATATAATACTGGTGTCAGTGATTGAAGAAAAGGACTTCCCAGATCTCCCTTCTGACCTCTATTCATACTTGCATTTATCCACAACATAAACTGTGACAAATGAATTTCCAATCATCAGATCTGTCCTTGAGGCCACTACAGAGATGCACAAACCTGATAAGGAAGGTAAGAGAGGAAACAAGGGGCTAGTCAGTAAGGGACACCTTGTTCAGTAAGAGCCTGTACTTCTCTAGATTAAGGTGAACATGGAAATGCAGCTTCAGCTTTTTGTATAACCTCCTTTTTGCATCACTGAGCTTTGGGGGTTTTTTAAACATACATGGGTAAATAATGTGTGAGAGTGCTTCATTCTGTGCATCTCAAAGATGCGTTTTTCCCAGGAGTGATCCAGAGTGTGACCGGCTCCATGCAGTAACAGCATGATAAAGATAACAGGTCTTAGGAAAATGCTGCTCACTTCTTTAAGCATTGTACAACAATAACCATTGCCTCTTCAGCAACTGTAAATAATTAAGTGACTTTTATGTTGCTTATTAGAAACAAATTTCTAATTGTGCTGGGTAACAGAAGTGAGAACATTTCTGGGGGGGGTTCTAGCATTTAATTTCACGTGGATCTGAGGAAATGGGGCTCTTAATATTTGTTAGACTCTACCACTTGCTGGTACACACAATAAGAGCAAGCAACTAGTACCAGAATAGCATGTAATAAACTGCATCAGAGGACCAAGCAGTATAATGATACAGCGAGCACCAGTGAGCCCACGAATCACATAGGTAACAAAAGTTTCAAAGCAGCATCAACTGACCTGCATCTGAAAAGCCAAAACTCCAGCTGAAATTCAGCAATTACTACAAAAGCCATTGCAGGGGGATATACACCTCATCCTGCACACATGGCCAAGAACAGCAAAGCTTTCCAGACAGCCTTGCAGGAGCCAGAGGCTTTCTCATTCCCTCATTCCAGGTCTCAAACCTGCAGTCCACTCCAATCTTAGTTAACACCAGTCCCCAACTCACCCATTGCATCTCGGTGATGTTTGACACTCCTGTACTGTTTCTGGAAGAATGGTTCCCGGGAAAAGGTAACACACAAGATAGATAGGAGGCCTCTTTGGAGCACTGCCCACCAGTGAGACGATACTAAAATCACTAAGTCACTTTCCCAAAGATGCAATGCAGTTCAGCAGCAGTCATTAGAACACAAGTTTACTGAGTCTGCTTTACCTTGCTCCATCAGCCTATCAACAAAATTTCAATAATTATCTCTCAATATTTGTTATTTATGTATCGTATGACACTCTTGAGCAAGCTGCATATAGGTGAAAGTAATTCAGAAAAAGAAAATCTGGAAAGTCAGAATACAATCTTTCTAAAAGTAATTAAGTGTAGATCCCACAAAACTGAAAATTGTTTCTTAGCCTCAATTTCACTTTTACACAACACAATTATAATGAAAAAACTAAGCAGAGTAAGAATATGAAACAAGATAACAGCAGTGCTGAAAACTTCAGGACAGGAAACTATGCAGAAATCTATTCAATTGCAGCACTTAAATGGATATATTGCAACAAATTAGATACTGAAAATCTGAATAAAGCATAAAAGTATGTATTTTGCTGTATCCAGGTGAAAACAATCAGAAGCAGAAGCATAAACCAAACTAAGTTTGGTCAAAGTTAATAATAAAAATCCAAACGATTCCCTGAAATTGCCAAGCTATAGTATTCAAACCAGTATTACATGTTACACTCTTCCAACACACTGAAATTAGTTTGGAGATCACATGTAAGAGACTAATTTACTTAGCCCTATCCACTGCCTATTCGTAGCAATGACACTGAAAGCATTTAAATATATTATTCATCAGAGTCTAGAAGCAGAAACTCAGAAGTGACTCTATACACTCCATGGAAGAATTCAGAAGTGGAGGCCTGGGAACAAGGCTCAAACCATGTCTTTCATGCTGTGTGTTGTTTTATTTAAGTGAAGCAGCGTCCCAGTCATTCATAAATTACTGATGTCTTGTATCCTCCAGTCCATCTGTTCCTGCAGGGCTGAGAGAGGGAAGGTGTTCACTGATTCATAGGCCTTTCAGCTTTTCCAGAACACACCTTGAATATTTATCTGCTGCCTTCATCATATAGACCAACTGTTCCTGAGGAGGAAAATGTGGATCCGGATTTGAAAAAGGAGCACAGGTCTTTGGTTTGGCCTCAGTAAATCTTTCAGCATAACTTTACTATGGAATCCATATCCTAACTATAATCATCGAGAGGCCCAAAGACTGCAACAGGATTTGTTACTCTTGTTTTGAGCATCCGAGCAAATCCCAAGGGTCTTGGTAAGACGTACCACAGAGCCAAGAACATGTTGGTGAAGGTCACAGGGGTGTGAAGAAGGAGGTGAGAAGAACATTTTATTCCAAACATCCCCATTAACTTTTCTTCTACAGAAGAAATGCAAAGAGGCAGAGCTGGATATAAGCAAGCAATAGTTATGTGAAACAAAAAGGATTTCACAAGTCTTTTGACTTGCGAGGGAAAATTTCCATTGTGCAGAAAGAAACTAATTTCTCTGCAATGCAGACAGAATTAAGTTTTGCCAGGCCTAAGCGGAGGGGCCAGGTGTGATCCTCTTAGGAATGAGGGACAGGAGAGACAAATGCTGCTTGCCAAAGGAGGCAAGATCCTGCACATAACACCACACTACACTGAAGTTCTCTCTCTGCAGCAACCCACTCAGGGCTCTGGCGCAGACAGACTGCAATGCTCTCACCACCCATAACAGTCTGTAAACAGCAAGTGTTGGGAGGACACAGAATAGCTGAAGTGCAAGACAGCAGAGCTTGGAGATTTGAACAAAGCAATGAGACCTTCAGGAGTTTGTCCCTCACAAACTACCATGAATATCAAAAAGAGACCACCATCTCATCTCAGATTCATCCTTCAATCTCATGAGGCATACAGCTTTCAGCTTCAGCTGGAGTCAAATCCACAGCAGCTGACCCAAGATACTACACAGTTAAACTTCCTTAATGCCTGTAAAATTATGAGAATCACCAATGAACAATATTGAAGGAGTTTGCTGAAGCCTTAGAAGAGCACAGAGATATGGTTATAAAGACAACTAATACATACTGACTGTGCTGGGCATCTAAGCATAGATTTTTATTTCTCCCACCTGCAATTTCAAAGTGGTAGAAGAGTGGAGTTGTTAAGAACATGCTTTCTTAATTACTTTAGTACATACCAGGCTGGCTGTCCCAATCCCAGTCCCAATCCCAATCCAAACATGCCAAAGGAAATCAAAGATTTGTTTAGAGTTTGAGGTGTTAACCTGATAGTTTGCAACTCCTTATTCCCGTTGCAAGTCAAGGAATCCTGTTAAATGCAGGGAGTCAACAACACAAAGATTTTGCCTGCCTTTGTAACATTCTTTCAAAATATTGGCTAAATTCTGCAGTATTCATTGCAAAATCTCACCCCCTTAGGCTTTACGGCTGACCTAGACTGTGGGTCTGTTTGGAGTAAGAAATATTTTCACTGAGTTATGGTTCTGTATTAACTTTGCATGGCAAGGTTTTGGTAGCAGGGGGCTACAGGGGTGGCTTCTGTGAGAAGCTGCTAGAAGCTTCCCCCACGTCTGATAAAGCCAATGCCAGCTGGCTCCAAGACAGACCCACCTCTGGCCAAGGCCCAGCCCATCGGCAATGGTGGTAGCGCCTCTGGGAGAACATATTTAAGAAGGGAGAGAAAAAAGGTGCACAATTGCAGCCAGAAAGAGGACTGCGAATGTGTGAGAGAAACAACCCTGCAGACACCGAGGTCAGTGCAGAAGGAGGGGGAGGAGATGCTCCAGGCGCCGGAGCAGAGATTCCCCTGCAGCCCATGGGGAAGACCATGGTGAGGCAGGCTGTCCCCTTGCAGCCCAGGGAGGTCCACAGTGGAGCAGATATCCACCTGCAGCCTGTGGGAAGCCCACGCCAGAGCAGGCTCCTGGCAGGACCTGTGGACCCATGGAGAGAGGAGCCCACGCTGGAGCAGGTTTTCTGGCAGGACTTGTGACCCCACAGGGCACCCATGCTGGAGCAGTTTGTGAACTGCAGCCCACGGGAAGGACTCCCACTGGAGAAGTTCATGAAGGACTGTCTCCTGTGGGAATGACCCCTCGCTGGAGCAGGGGAAGTGTGTGAAGAGGAAGGAGCAGCAGAGACAATGTGTGACGAACTGACTGCAACCCCCATTCTCCATTCCTCTGCGCTGCTTGTGGGGGAGGAGGTGGAGAGAACCAGGAGTGGAGTTGAGCCGGGAAGGAGGGAGGGGTGGGGGAAACTGTTGTAAGATTTAGTTTTTATTTCTCATTACTGTATTCTGATTTGATTGGTAATTAAATTAATTTTTCCCCAAATCAAGCCTGTTTTACCCATGACAGTAACTGCTGAGTGATCTCCCTGTCCTTATCTCAACCCATAAGACTTTAATTATATTTTCTCTCCCCTCTCCATCTGAGGAGGGGGAGTGATAGAGCAGCTTTGGTGGGCACCTGGCACCCATGCAGGGTCATCCCACCACAGGTTATAAAAATTTAGTTGAAGCATGTTCTGGTTCACTGCTGAAGCATCATGGAATGGAAACAAGTACATTTTAATTATTTGCAGTGAGGTTACAGGCACAAAATATAGCCAACCCCATGAACAATAAATTCACTTGACTCTTCACCCTTGGTCTTTAAGAATTTTAGAGCTTTTCAAGACATCCTGAAATTATTTCACCAAAGACACATAACGAAATAAAGTTTCAGTTCAAACTCAGAGCTGACTAGTAAGCCAGTTTGCTTTGTTTTCTGATGCAACATCCCCTTCCTGCCCACACTGGGGTTGGGGGTCAGGAGGAGACACTGGCAACACTTCCTTACAGTTTTCTCAAACAGCTTTCTTGAAAATCCTGCTGCCTTCATAAAAGATTTTACACACCTGGCATGCTCTACTAAACAGATCAAACCCATCTTTCTCTTTTCCTCCTGCAGTAACTGTTCCCCATCTCAAAGCTTTCAAGGTTTTCAAATGTTCCCATTCTGAAGACCTCAAATTCAATACACATTTCCCTCATCCCCACAAGAGAGAAAGACACAGAACAGCTAGTGGGAGGTGGGACAATGACAATACCACTACCCAAACAGTTTAACACCAATTAAGGTCAAGTCTCTTCTTATTCTATGCTAGCTATGCTTGGTAGCTACTTTCAGGCATACAACTATCTCACAATGAATAAAAAGCAATTTACCTCTTATGACAGACTTCCCGTGAGTGTGGTTATTACAGAGTAGTTAAAATGTTCTAAAGCCAGTGGTAGTTTGTTTCTTTGGAATGTTACAGAAAAAAGACCATCCCCTGAAATCCAAGTCTGTAATCTGGAGCAGAGAGAAAAAAACAAACAAACAAAAAAAAAACAACCCACAACAATCTGAGGAGTTTCTCAAAATCCAGTGAAGTGCTTAAACTACCAAACCCCTGGTTCTCCCCCACCTCCAACCAGAAATCTTACCCTGGAGTCAAGAATCAAGGAGAGGCTTATCACTACTGACATATCTATCAGAGTTATACTTTTGGCTAAGTATTTTAATTCCTGAGGGTTTTTTTTAGAGAAAATACCAGCCAGGTTTTTTGTAAATGACTTTGGCAATGTGTCTACACAGTATTTTGAAACCAAGTGAGAACTTTTTCTTATGGAACTTCAAGCTGGCCAAAGACTCACTAATTCCAGTCAGAAGCCAAGCAGACAACTAGTGCAGGCACCATGTTCCACCTCGTAAACTGGCCAGATAACTTTTCTGAAAGCAGGTTACACTGCTTCTAGATTCAGACTCAAAATATGAATGGAAAAAATCATATGCCTGCCTGTAAAAAGATGTAATCACTGGAATATTCACCTTGATAGAAAGCTATTTCTCACCAATATACAAAAAACAAGCTCCTATGATTTCAACTCTAAGCCTCTATTTTCTATAATAGTCTGAGTACACATTGTCTTAATTGCAACACTTGAGTTTATGCTAAAGTATAAAACAAAAAAGCAGTCCAGATGATAGTCTAAAAAAATAGTCCAGATTTTTGTCCTTTTTTTTTTTTTAAGACTGGAAAAGCCAATCTCTGTCTGATAAACTACAGCTCATCTTACTTCTAGATAAAAGTCTGCCTTGTAGAGCAGCATCCAATTCAGTATGGAGCTGCAAATTCATAAAGCAAACAGGCTTAGCCCATGTTCCAGGCCCCCAACACAAGAGCTCTAGTCCCCACAAGTTTCTGGGGCAATCCCATATGAAGCTTTAAGGAGTGTTTGGAGCCAAGTGATACAAGGCATGAGCTGAAGGATGAAGGAATCTCCCAGGTGATGGCTAGAATTTGGCATAAGCAGACAGCTTACAAGTAGGAAATATAATGTTTTTGCTTCCCAAAACTGATTGCAGAGAATTCCCATGCTTAAGTAGGGAATAATATAAGCTTCAGAGAGCTGCTCTGTAGTTACTAGATGTAATTGGATCAGAAGACAAGGACAATACATGATGGTGAGGTGAACAGAATTCTTCTCGTGGGGGTTTGCATAAGCACACTGTATGGAAGCAAAACCCTTCACTAGTGACCTAGAACAAGCCAAGGCAAGTGACATGAGACTGTGCGTGCACTGTCCCCTGCACAAAGAAACATATCTGGGGCAGGTACACATGCCCTGATAGAAAGCAAAACTTCTCGGTCATGGAAAAGAGAAAAAAACCTAGAAGCTGTGGTTTGGGGGTTGAGCCGCTCCACTTGCACAGTAGAGCTGGGTTACAACCGCCAGTTACACACTTCGGTCAGGAATAAGGAAGTGTTGGCCCTCAGCTAATGAGGACTAACATGACATTATTTGACCAGAGGTCAGATTCGACTAGGGTATAAATGGAGCCCTGACAGAGGGCAAATTGAGCCAGTCCTCCTTGCAGCAGTGGGTCTGCAGTCAGGGACTCTCCCCCTGGGTCAGGATGCCACCCAAGGTAACTCCTTGAGGTTGAGAGTCCTCACCTTTTGGGTGAGTGATGTGTGCATTTTGGGTTATCATTTCTAAAGCTTAAGAATTCTTAAGTTGGTTGTGTAGTATTAATTTCCCCTTACATCATTGAACCTGTGGTTTACTAATGTTGTCGGAGTTCCAAATGATTTTGATTGAAGAATAAATTTCATTGAGTTTAATTTGATTGTGTGAGCCTCCACAACATCTCAAAAAGGTTCAGTGAATGTGGGTGAAGCATGACCAAAACTGTCGTCATATCTCTCCCTTCTTTATGAAGCAGATTGCTGAGAACCTTGAGCCCATCTGCTTAACTAATGAACAGAATAAAACCTACACTGCTAAAAGAAATAATATTCCACCAAATTCTAAAGTATTTGCTATGACAGAAATATGTCGCGGTATTAGAGTTCAATAAAGGTTACAAAGTACTGTCTGCTTCTCAAGAAAACAGGATACACAAAGTGGCTTTTTCTAGATATCAGAAGCACTAAATTACACTTCCATGACACTTTTTAAGGGGTAAGACCAAGTACTGCCTGTGTTGTACCTCCAAGAGCTCAATATTTGGGGAAACTGATAAGAACTACAACAAAAGAAAGCAATATTTAGTGGACAGGGTGACTTCTTTTTTAATCGGAAGATTCCAAAAAGCACTTAGGAGTGCTTTTAGAATTTCTTAATCTTGAGCAATTGACCTAACTGCCCAGTAAAGGTTCTCTGTCAGGCAGAGATCAACTGCAAAGGATCACTGTAGCCATACCAGGATCTGAGCAGTACAACCATGATTTTAGAATGAGATGCTGCATATACAGAATTAAACTATATTTCTGCATGCACTAACAGAAGTGTGGGCTTCCCCTCCATTAACTACTTTGTGCAAAATTGCAATAAACCTTGTTTCTGCTGGCATAGCAGCAAGCATTGGATAGAAGAATTAACTCTGTGCTCCAGAAACATCCTTTATCCAATACATCTGCAAATCCTACAGAAAAGGAGCACTCTGGAACGTGAGGTTTCATCATCACTATAAAGTTATTTCACAGGGGAATTTCAGCTCTTTCTCAAGAGTTTCATCTCTTTGTGCATATTCCAGTTTAAAAATTGCTAATTCTCCACTCATGTTGAACTAGTATACCTCTACCAGTTTCATTGCACTTGCATGCACACTTAAAGTCTTACTGGTCCATGCATCACAACCATCAAACATAGAGTAATCTGTACATTAGATGCTTTCTGTTGCCCTTGCTAAGCAGCTGATCTAAAAGGACCAAATTAATGAAAAATAATGATTAGTTTTAAACCCAAATCCTAGACTTCACAGGCCTTCTTAAATTAAGCAGAAGCAGTTGCCACATTTGGGGCCTTTTTATTAACTACAACATTTTTCTGTTCTCTTCTTTAGACAGCTTCTTGAGATGACAGAACAGCACTATTCATAGCAGAAAAAAGGATCTAAAATAAGGCCATACATTTAATATTTGCAGGTAAGCTCTGATGAAAGCTCAAAACGACTATCAGAAAGCAACTTGAAACAAACTGATTCAATGTTAAAGTAACCTGATTTGATGAAATCTTTCATTTGCATGTTTGTTTTGTTTTTTTAATTTCAAAATTTCAAATGAGGCTCAATTCATGGGAGATCTAAAAGTCAAACAAGAAAGGGACCAAAATATGTTGCCTTTTTTTTTCATTTATTCCTTCAGACACTCTTCATTGTCGTTTCATGATTAGAAGAAAACTCCTTAAAGGCAATGTAACAGCGGCAACAGAGGAAGAGGCAGAATGCAAAATCAGGTACATGATTTGTGTCTCATTCAAATGGCAGCAGCAGAGTGAAAAATAAGAAAAAAGCCTGTACTAAGAGATGAAAATACTGTAACAGAGGGATATATTCATAAATCAGTAAGTTACAGTAGCATATTCTAGCTGTAGCGTAGAATAGGCTGTTTGAATTAAAAAGATGTAGATTTAAAATGCAATAAAAAAAAAAAAATCAATAATGATACATTTTAATTCAAACAGTCATCACAGCAGTGCCACAGCAATCAGTCATATTTACCCAGGCCCTGTATATAATAATCCCCCTGATCCCTATATAATTGCCAGTTTCACTTTTGCATTATCAACAGCTCTCATAGCTTATTGCTTCATACTTTCTTAATAAGCGTCTGCAATCAATAATCTTGCCACTAAGCAGCAACCAGCAAGCCAAACACAGGGTGTAAATGTGTCAGAAGTGATCATTACAGGGATATGAATGACAAGGTGACTGTGCTAATGGGATAGGCATGTAGTAAAGACATAATTTGGAAAAATCTGCTTATTGGAACGTGTAATACCATGGCAAAATGGTGTTTCTGCAGAGCGAAATATTTACCCTTGAAAATGAAACCTCAAATCCTCCTGAGGGTGTTTTTTCTGAGATGGCAATCACCATCACCAGACTTTTATATCTCACCATCAGCACAAAACATTCAGCATGTTTGCAGCCTACTTATTTCATCTGGAAATGCAGCTGCTCACTACTTCACACAAACTCTGTAATGATTGATAACATGGATTTACATGCAAATTTGAGAATTAGTGTCACTTTGCTGACAATGGTTTAAATACTAATGTGTATAAGAAGGCCCCCCAATCTTTTCTACTGCCACTCACTCATTAAAAACCAACACAGAAAATATCCACCTATGTTTGAGAATTATTTCTTAGGTTTGACAAAAAAAACAAAGAAAAACTGGTTCAGCTTCCCACAAATTGAATAGAGCTTTGAACACAGCCAAATTTTTTCGAAGTGTTCAGTACTCACATTGGACACATCTCCAAAGGAGCTCAACTCTTACTTAGCCAACACTATGAAGGTGACAGGTTTTCAAAATGTCCTGCTAAAATGAGTGGTCATTTTCTTTCTTTCTCCATAGAGGCTGCAAGCACTGGGCCCTTAAAATGCATCTGCCTATTTAAACACGTGGATGAATTCCACCAGGAAATATTCAGCACTTTTGAGAATGTACCTGCTTATTTAAGTATCTAAATAGATGGTAGGCCTTTTTTGTTTGTTTTGTTATCTAGTCAAGAGTCCTTAGGAAAGTGTGTGAATTGTGATGAGTCATGGTGGCAAAATGCTTTCCATTTAGAGGAAACATCAGAAGTAATATAATGATCTCATTAAACTTGGTTATTCTCACCATATACTTAAATCTGTTGTTCTTTGGAAATTACAGTGCATAGAAAGATGAAAATCCTGTCAATTACTCAAATACACAAGAGACATCAAGAAAACTTGTATTTAACCACATTTGTTATGCTATTTTTGAACTCACTAAAGCCAGAGTTTGATCAACAGGAATACACGACAGAAACATTACTATTAAAATAGAAACAGATTTTTACCTTTATTATGTTAACTATCGGTTAACATTTGTCTTTGTTGACAGGGTTTATTTAAACATTTTATATTGATCAATTTTTTTATGTTCTTGATTTTTCGTCTTGGCTTCCGAGATATTTGAAATAAAAGCATAATGCATATTCATTTCACAATGAAAACTAAACTAAACCACATGCAAGAAGAAAATGTAAGAAAATAAACATCCACGGTGGCCTGTTCTTCAGTAAACCTGTCAGTGCCAAGGCTCCAAATGATCACTTATTTCCTGTCAATACTATTCCCAGATAAATAGGGGTTCAGTGCCTATTTACTGTATTTTCTTTCTTTCTTTTTTTTTCCTTTCCTCTCTGAGGCTTCATTCTCCAAAGACTTTCTATTTTTATTGAGTTTTGCCATGTTTTTCTTTCAGCAGCAAATGATTAGTGAGCTCTCCCTATGAAGGACGTGCTGCAACTGAATATCCAAAAGTCCTGCAAAGTACTCAACCTTCTAAATTAGCTACAAAAATTCGTTGCTGGTGTTTTGAAATGCATATCACCACAATACTCAATATAAAGAGGTTTCGGCAAGACTGATGGTGAGCTATAAGATGAGATGATGATGATAGGAAGCTGATGATTAAACAGCATACTCTTAAGGGACCACTTCTGCCACTTTTAATTATAACTCGTGTGTCTGTTTAGAGCTTTATACTATTACCCATCGTAGCAGCAGCATCTAAGCACTACAGTCCCTCAGTAGTCCCAGCAAAATCTTCAGCATATCTCCTGGCCCATCTGGCACTTCTCTTTTTTTAAGGGAGAAAACTGCACTAGAGATGATTTTGCACATTATTTCCCATTGATTTGCTTCTGTTGATAGAACAATGAGGTACAGGAGAGTAAAAAGTTTATTAAAATATTTCATATGCTTCAGTGGATTGCTTTGGGATTGAAGTGTCATATAGTATGTCAACACAGACATGAGGGTATGGCCTGCAAATAGGTTCTGTTAACAATATAAAAGAGTTGGTTCATGCCTTTAAGAGTGCTTCTGAAAGAGAGGGCTGTGTGCTTGTAGCTAGTGCAGGAGTAGCCTCCAAGCCCACTGTTTTTCAGGCACACTGTTCATCTCCCCTTCTGACATTCACATTATTCATGGCCACCTGCACTAAAAAGCCCTACCTTTTGGAAAACAAAAGCATGAACATTCACTATCCATTGTACTAAAGTACTATTGGCTTTCCAGTCCTCCCCCTTGTTTTTCACCATCCAAGCAGCTATTGACAGAAATAT
Source organism: Haliaeetus leucocephalus (assembly GCF_000737465.1). Taxonomy (NCBI): domain Eukaryota; kingdom Metazoa; phylum Chordata; class Aves; order Accipitriformes; family Accipitridae; genus Haliaeetus; species Haliaeetus leucocephalus. The sequence goes on along the minus strand of NW_010972581.1, from coordinate 2,551,299 downwards.
TACTAAATTACTGTGGCCTTTTTATTCACTGCTCTTAAGTGATGCCAACAAACCTTCTCATGTTCCTCACTCCCTCACTGATTTCCCTGCTTCAGAAAACTGGGAGCATCCTGCGGCTTCACAGGACTTCAAAACTGCCATTGTGCTCCAGGCAGGAACTCCAAAGAACCCTGCCAAGAAAGGTCAAAGACGTGGCTCTGTTCCAGAGACTCTCAGGTCTTGATCCAAAGCTTACAAGTATTGCAGGGAGTCTTTTTACTTCCTTTAAGAGATTTTAGATATTTCTTATGCCACACATGAATGGGAAAGCTGATGACAACAGGCCACAACAGAACCAACAACCATGGGTTGGCTGAAAATTAATCTCAAAGCCATTAAAAACATAAGCTCTCCCTTACCATTCTTATGAGCACAACCTTGGACACTTGGACTCAAAATTGGATCCTCTAAGACTTCTGCTACAAACTATGTGAGCAATTCAGCCATATGATCCATCAAAAGGGTGACAAGTGCCTCAGGTTAGCAGTAATATCCAGTGTAACTGTATATACAACTTTTTCACTACTTGAGTATCTTCATATAACCAGGCAACAGTCGGCTTTTTTGAGGTAAGCGTGCAAACAGATAGCACAGGTGCTTCATGGCTTGCAATAGGGAATTTAAATAAATATGAACAGAAAGATTGAAAATAAATAATAAAAATGCTATTTGGTTAGCAATCCATAGCCACCAATTCATCAATTAATAAGAAAGAAATTAATTGCTAACTTTGAAATGACCTCAGCTATTTTCCAAAGAAACTGACAGCTTCACAGCTGATATATTAAAATCAGAGTGATTACTTATTGTAAACAAATTTCAGTTTACCTACCCCCACAGCTCTTTAATTTCAAGAAGGATGGTGCATCTTTTTGTGAGTCTGCTGGACAACCTTCAGCTCTGCATTAGCTAATTAATTCAAGGGAGCGAGAATGTCTTTTTCACATAATCATCAGTACAACTAATATTATTTATATCCACCCATAAATAATACAGGGAAAAGATCTTTGAGTTCCTAGGGATGCTTGCTCTCACTTTAACCCTATATTAATCCTTAGAGGATGAAGAAAGCAATGATAATGTGGCATCATTGGTAACAAGAACACCTGTGTGGTGTAGGCATGCAGGTAATAAAACATAGTTTCAGACACAGAAGTAGAGAAAGCACATGTATACAAGATAGGGGAAGGAAAGACTTTGCAAATCCATATAAGGAGGACACCAAACAAAGGTAGCTAGCTTTAATTTAAAATAAGGGGGCTGAGATGCTGTGTTGCCAAGGAATAGAAAAAGTATTGATGAAGATTTGAAAAAAAGAGGAAGAAGTGATACAGGTAAACAAAACCACTGAAAGGGCAACACTTGTTGATTTATGGAATGACACATTTTCTTCACTCTGTGGTGACCACTTTTCTTACTTTGGAAGAACTCTTCATAAACTTGAAAAGATTACTTCAACAGGTCTTTGCTGAAAACATGCCATAGGGCTTTGCAAGAAAGCATGCAAAACCAAGACAGAGAGGTTGAACAGCAGAAAGAAGAATGAGGAGAAAGAGAGCAGCCTAGAGCTGAAAGCTTCCCTCTGCTTGCCCAGTGATGTTACCTCTCTGCATTGTTAGAATGGCTTAAATTGCAGACAACATGATTCCTGAGGAAGTCAGAATGCTGCAACGAAAAGCACAATGCAGTGATTCAGTGAAAAGCTGGACTGATGCTAAACTGAAGTTAACATTTCAAGTATTAAAAAGCTTTAAATGCCTACCTTTAACCTTCCAAATGTGCACTTGCGCAAGTTACTGAACTATATGTCTGGAATACTGTCACATGAAACACGCTATATCCCAACAAATGGACATAACTGGGTTTTATACAGATCAATTGGCAGTGTACAGCAGGGCCTGCAAATATTTGTCCTCTTCCAAAAACTAGCTATGAGTGCATGGGTTTTTATTTCTTTTAAGGCAGCTAAGAAGGGGGTTTTCAAATTATAGCAACATTTTCACAATGAAAATGTTCATTGCCCCATCTTTTTTGAACATTAAAACCCCTCCATTCAGGCCAGATAGAATTGCATACAATGCTCTTCATTTCTTTCTAAACTTCTAGGTCTTGTGAACCCCCCTTCTACATTGGATATGGAAAAGGAGACAGATGGGGAAAAAAGAGACAGAAGCACAACAGAAGAACTACTCCTCCAAGGTATCAACTCAGTATAAAGTTGAAAATTTTCTATTTTTATTCTATTTTATTAAGGAAAATATGAAATGAAAAATTTTCGTTGAAATAAAAAAATCCTGTTATTATCCAGCTCCGACACTTCCATACCAGAACATGATTTGGAATTTGCAAAAGAAAGAAATCCCATTTCCTGGCATCTTCTCACAAATAATTTCCACTCAATCAAGGAGCAGAATGTTATTGTCCGGCACAAATAGACCAACACATCTAATCTGCATAAAGACTTAAATTTCAGAGCTTGCTTAGAGATATGGACATCCAATTCCCATTCAATTAATAAGATTTAAGCATCCATTTCCTTTAAGCAGGTTTGAAAGCACAGCTGAAAATTCTGAATAATGGTGTACTGTTTGTGTATTTCATTTTAAGCACACAATTAAATTTCACCTCCAGCATTCCAGGGAATCCTCTGTATTTTTTCATACCTCAGAGAGCTTAGAGCTTTCTGTATATCTGATACCTGCTTAAAATATTTGAATACTTAAAAGCATTATGAGTAAACTAGAATATGCCACGGTAAAATCTTAGTTTATTGACTCCTCATGTGCGGATTTCTACCATACAGTAAGTGAAATGTTCTTCTCTATGAAAATCATGCTTGAAAACAAACATGCAAAAAGCAGCACTGTGAAAACAACCCAGAATTTTCCTCCCAACCCCACGGAATGAGTATTGCATATCAATTACAATCTTCACAGATGCATCTGCAGGAATCTACCTGCAATATGTTCTAAGAAACTAAAAGATCAAAATAACTGTCATCAAGCTGCAGTACTGCTGACAGTTTCTCTTGTCATTTAAAAATGTGTTTGGTATTTTTTTCAGTTGGAAACACTATGATTTATAAACGTATCTCAGTTTCCACAGTACAGCTGTAAAGGAAGCTCATTTACAAGATCAGCAGCATAGGCTTCCAAACACACTCCAGTAAGGGTTTCTTTCATGCTGGTGAGGCACTGCTCCCCTCAAGTGGACTCATCTGATTTCTATGGGGATACTAATCAAGGGAGGTGCTGCTCATACTGAATACAGGCATTACAGGCATTGTGATCTCAGCCCTCAAAAAATAAAGAAAAAAAACCAAAAAACCCCACAACAAAAAACCTCTAAATGCAAGCTGTTCCAGTCCTGAGTCAGCTCACACTTTTCATGGGTGGCTGAAGAGCAACATTTAAAGCAGCTGTTTAACTTAAAATGTAATTTCTGTTTGCCACATTCCTTTATTCATCTCATGCATTATTCCAAACTCACTCACACCTGTTTATGCCACTGAAGTCAGCACAGACAGACCAGGATGGTGTCTCTGTCAGGGCACAGTTAGGTCTTTTATTCCCACTCTACTTTTTCCAGTTCGGTTGAAAAAATAGCGTTGTGATCTACTCCATCCCACACTATTATAGTGCCAATTCTAATGCCTTACAACAGAACAACCGGCAGCAGTTTGGTCATTTCTGTTATTCTTTCTCAAATCTCCAGCTCCTAAAGTCCTGCTATTACATGTGGATTAAGCTCAAAACTATGAGCCTTTAGCTGCACAGAAGTTAGAGGACTGACAAAATAATTACAAGATCCTGTAAAAGGAGCCTAAAATTTAACAGTATTTATTGGGTTCATGTGGCAAGATTTTGGTAGCAGGAGGGGGCTGCAGGGGTGGTTTCTGTGAGAAGACACCAGAAGCTGCCCCCATATTAGACAGAGGCAATTCCAGCCACCTCCAGGATGGACCTGCCACTGGCCAAGGACGAGCCAATCAGCAATGTTGGTAGTGCCTCTGTGATGACATATTTAAGAAAGGGTAAAAAATGCTGTGCAATAGCAGCTGGGAGAGAAAAGTGGTAAAATGTGAGAGAAAAAGCCCTGCAGACAGAAAGGTCAATGAAGAAGGTGGGGAAGGAGGTGCTCCAGGTGCCAGTGACATTCCCCTGCAGCCCGTGGTGAAGACCATGGGTAAGCAGATTGTATCCCTGCATCCCATGGAGGTCCATGGGGAAAAGCCCATGCCAGAGCAAGTTTTCTGGCAGGATTTTTGGCCCATGGGACACCCACACTGGAGCAGCATGTTCCTGATGGACTACACCCTATGGAAATGACCCATGCTGTAGCAGTTCTTGAAGAACTGCAGCCTGTGGGAAGGACCCATGTTGGAGAAGTTTGTGAAGGGCTGTATCGCATGGGAAGGACCCTGTGTTGTACCAGGGGAAGAGTGTGAGGAGGAACTGACCACAACTCCCATTCCCTATCCCCCTGTGCTGCCTGGAGGAGGTAGAGAAGTTGGGAAGTTGAGCCTGTTGACAAGGGAGGGGCAGAAGGAAGGTGGTTTTAGTTTTGTCTTTGTTTCTCACTATCCTACTCTGTTATTCATTGACAATAAATTAAATTAATTTTCCACAAGTTGAGGCTGTTTTGCCCATGATGGTTAATGGTAAGCAGTCTCCCTGTACTTACCTCAACTCATGAGCTTTTTCTTCTTATTTTCACCCCCTGTCCTGTTTACAAAGGGGAGTGAGGGAGTGGCTTAGTGGGTGTCTGGCAACTAGCCCAGCTTAACCCACCACATAGTGCTCACCTAACTGTTTATTTCCAGGTTTGATCTTTTTATCTATTGAGGGAAACCCAGAGAAGTCTGTAGGAGCAGTTGATCACTGGCACAAACTGCAGAATATGGCACTAAATATTTCCATTTCCCTGCTCACTTGTTAGTCAACAAATATGCCTAAATATTCTTTTTGATTAGGTACAAAGAAATCAAGCTTTAAGGGCTAGACCCATCCACTAGTGCAAAGAAAGCATTTCAGAGAAATTATTTAAATGCTGGCAGTGCGTACGTAACACCTAAGCATGTTTTATATGTCACCACCTATGACTTACTGATGAGGACATAAATCTATCTCACCTCCAAACTGGAGTATCTTGTGATTTCAGAGCAAGAACTAGCACCTCCTGGTTTTGGTACCAGAAGCTCCCACCTATGGGGCCATGTGGTTCAGCTGTGCTGAAGCCCATCACATGCACACACAACCACAAGAAGCTTCAGTTGGATTTGCATCTGAGTCTATCAACACTTAGAAACCTTGTCAAGAGTTGCAGTGTTAATTCCATAGGAAAATAGGTAAAGGGAAATAGGTATGTATTTGTCCATACCTGAAAAGACAAGCAGAGTGTCTTTAATAGCAGAGAAACATGAGGTGAAACGGGTTGTGGTATGGAGTGTTAGGACAGGAGCAACTCTGAGAGAGACATAGACATACTGGAAAGAGTCCACAAAAATTATTAAGGGACTGGAGTATCTCTCCTGTGAGGAAAGGCTGAGAGAACTGGGACTGTTCAGCATGTAGAAGGGAATGTTTTGGAGGGTGTGTGTCTTATTAAAGTGTATAAATACCTGAATCAGGGTGTAAAGACGATGTAGTTGGGCTCTTTTCAGTGGTGCTCAGTGACAGGATCAGAAGCAAGGGACACAAAGTGAAACATAGGAGGTTCCTCCTGAACATCAGGAAATACTTTTTCACTATAAGGGTGAACAAGCACTGGCACAGGTTGTCCAGAGAAGTTGTGGAGTCTCCATCCTTGGAGATATTTAAAGGATGTCTAGACACAGTCCTGGGCAACCAGCTCTAGGTGACCCTGTTTGACCAGATGACTTCCACAGGTCACTGGTCATCCTCAATCATTCCATGATTCTGTGATCTGTTGTGGTTTTTCCTCAGAACAAGGAGATGGGAATTTAAATGGGAAGTCTCCTGCTGCTCAAATAGCCCCAAATCATATAGTTAGAGAAAATATACCTACTCCTTGAGACTACCAGCCAAAGAGGTGAAGGTTACAACTGTACAGGGGCTGACAGCGTTTGCACATAGAACTTGCCAGCTACCATTTGTGCCACAGGTTAATATGATGCAAGACCTGAACTCTGAACCCTGCTTTCTCATTTTTCCCACTAAACTAAAAACTACCTGTGTAGGTGAAAATTCAGCTAAATCACCAGTGCTCTGCAAGCAACTGGACTTCCTTGTCAGAAAGAGAATACAGCTGTACATTCCCAGTAGTAGTTTTGAGGTTTGCAACTTTTTTTTTTTCTGTACATCTAATCTGCTGCAGCAGAGGAGATGGGAAAGCAGATGGTCATGATGGCAGATCAACATGTGAGGGCAAATAATGACCTAACAATGCTAGCCTGGATTCTACAGCTGCCTAAGCAAAGCCTGATCACAAATGCAGTCACTGCAAGCGAGCATTGTATTGAACTGAAGCAGCAGAACAGCCAGAAAGCAGCGGTTTATGGTGTATCACAACTTATTTTCTAATGTGGAAAGAGCAGCACTCTGAAGTCCTGAGGTATCTGATTGATAAATCAAGCCAGAGGTTGCTCAGCAATTCCCCTCCCAACCCCATCCCCAAACCCCAGTTCCCAAGTAAATACACGTTAAACTCTGGCCTGTGTTACTTAACAGGTTAATGTGCAGCATGGCTGTTACATTAGAGATGGAAGAATGCAAGGCAGTTAGTTATGAAGTATTGACAATTGACACAAATGTAGCATAATCTGGAGAAAATTAGTCCTGATGAGAGAGAAAAGGCATCTCTGGTTTTCTGATCCTTTCTTCACCCTTCACTTGTTTTATTGTTGGGCAAGAAAAGAGGAAGAAGGGAAGCGCACAACAGCCCGTTAGAAGCCAGGAACTGACAAGAGAAGAGCCAAAACTGTACTGCAGAAGTCACAAGCCTCACTCCCAACATCTCAAATTTGGAGTGAAAGACACTTTCCACTCTGCCACAAGATTTTGCAGATTAAACTTCTTCCATTAACCCTTACATTGACTTGCATAATAAATGTGATAGCAGGCCAAAAGCCTTGTATTTTGGTCATAACTTGAACTGCAGTCAGCTAGTGGCAACATGTTTCCCTGTGATTAAATTGGAAAAGTTTTGACCCTTGTCCTCATCATTCTTCAGATTTACAATGGTCAAATGGAGTATTTCCTCTGTCACTGCGATGCTCTGAGGATAAGCATATGAAAGTTCATTAAAAACTTAGCTTCTGCCATAGTAAATATCGTGCAAACAGATTTGCAGACATCAATATTCTTTCTTCTGTTGTACTGGTTTTGGCTGGGATAGAGTTAATTTTCTTCATAGTAGCGCGTATGGGGCTGTGTTTTGGATTTGTAATATAACAGTGTTGATAGCACAGGGATGTTTTAGTTATTGCTGAGCAGTGCTCACACAGCCTCAAGGCCTTTTCTGCTTCTCACACTGCCCCGCTAGCGAGTAGGCTGGGAGTGCACGGTTGGGAGGGGACACAGCTGGGACAGCTGGCCCCAAATGACATGGGGAGGAAGGAGGAAGGGGGGATGTTTGGAGTTACAGTGTTTGTTTTCCCACGTACCCATTACACGTGAAGGAGCCCTGTTTTGCTGGAGATGGCTGACCACCTACCTGCTGATGGGAAGTAGTGAATGAATTCCTGGTTTTGCATTGCTTGAACACACAGCTTTTGCTTTTCCTGTTAAACTGTCTTTATCTCAACCCATGAGTTTTCTCACTTTTACCCTTCCAATCCTCTTCCCCATCCCACAAGGGGAAGGGGGGATAGTGAGCGAGCAGCTGTGTGGGACAGATCTGCCTACTGGGGTTAAGCCATGACCAAAAGCAATTATGTAATCTTTTTCAATTAGCTATTGATGTAATTCCTAAAATTAAAAAACTGCTCTTGATCATGGACTGTAATTTTCCTGATTTCATGTGGCTTAATTAAATTAGCAACATCATTTGCATTTGTTGGATACAGTGGGTTCCAAGCTCCTGCCAAAAGGAAAAATAGTAGCAAGTCAAACCTCTCACAGTAGGGACAGCGAAGACTTCTTATTTTGATTTCACCTTGACCCAGTGTAAGAAGTATTCCCCAGCAAGCCTGCCAATACAACCAAGGTTCAGAGGTGAGAAAACACTAGCAGTTGCAAATTCTGTCAGAAAGGCACTTAGCACTTTCTGTGCAAAGCTGCCCACATTCTTCTTTCACTTGCACCCTGCAATAACATTCCCTGAAATCAATGGAAAAGCTTCTTCCTGTGTCCTGAAATCTATTCTTCCAGTCACATGAAATCTATTCATAGAAGATATATTACCTTTTGTGAGTTTCTCTAAAAGTCACTGCAACTGTGGGATCCTCTTTGCCCTAGAACTTTTAAAATTGTTTGCTGCATAACAAGAAAACCAAAACCATAAGTATTTCCATATCATTACTGTATCCCAACATCTAACCATCTTCTGACATTTTCTCCTGGAAATAAAGACTTCAGGGAACCCATACTGTGTCTCCTAGCTAGGCCAACTCAGCCAAGGATCTGCCCCAACCCCACAAAGCATAAGATTCATTTATGCATTCATATTGCAGCTTCAAGACACTAATAGCAAATAGTTGTGTGTGTTGGCATAGTCCAGGGGACCTTAGCTATGGACAGCTCCTCTGCTGCTGCAGAATTGTAATGGTTTTGATGGCGGGAAAGTGTCAGTATCATCTCCAGCATCCAGTACAAGGCCAGTTCAAAACCAGCAATTTCTTATTTTGTGCTAAATTTATCTTACTGTTAATTGTATGCTCAATCTGAGTGTAGGGTGAGAAGTAAATTTCAAAGCCTCTGACTAGCACATCCCTGTCTCTGCTTCAGACTTGACTATTTGCTGTGAAAATTATTCTCTTTCCCAGTATTTTTACAGCTCTCTTGGACAATGCATCTGAATACTCTGTATCCTGTAATGTATTTACCCTCACAGCACCCCTGAGGGCAGTAGAATGCAATTATCCCCATTTTACTGATGGGAAACTGCAGTATAAAATAGATTAAGCTGTACACACAAGGATCAAAAACTCTTTGTTCTACTTATTATGAGCAGGTCATCTTGCTGCTAGTTTTCCATTTGGCTTGAATCCCAACTGGCAGCTGATGACCACATCCAGCTGACAACGCTCTGCTCCAAGAAATCACTAAGAAACTGCAAATCTTAATAAAATTTTGATCAACTAATCATTCAGTTCTACTTCTGGTTACACAGGCGTGAGCACACTGTTTCTCCATGATACCCACTGCCATAGGTAAGATCAGCATACCTCCCCATCTTTAAGCCCATGTAACACTTAGCAACATGGCAGAATTTTACACCAGTTATGATGCAATACTTGCAAGATTTGCCACGCATTTTATGGCTAGATCTCCCCTCCCCACCTTTCCAGAAGGCCAAAGCGTACAGATACTGTAGCATTTAATGAGACTTTCGTTTAGAAAACTTAAGGTTCTTTTCTCCAGAATTTCTGTCCTGTTGTTACCAAGGATAGTGATTTAACATGTTTCCTGGGGCGTTTTTGGAGTTTTAAAGGATATGATTTTCACTAGATGTTGGTTTAGCATTCACTATGACATCCACAGTTTTACTATACTGCTAGAACAGTACTCACTCTGACAAAGTAATAATTTTCTTTTCTTTAACTCAATTCATTTTATTGATGGATGCAAAAAGGACACAGGAGGTAAACACTCAGGAAGGAGAGAGACAGAAAGGGAAGAGTGAGGAAAGATAATAGGCCAAAATCGTGTTTGGTGTAGCTTCATAGAGTACCTATCACGAGAATAGTGTTGGGGGATATTAATTACATGAGTTTACCTACTTCAGCTGATAGTGTTTGCAACAATGATCTAGATGAGTGTACGGTTTAAGTCCAGCCAGCAACAAAGCACCATGAGGCCACTTGCCCACTCCTTCTTCCCCTCCCTGCCCCCTCCAGTGAGATGGGGAGGAGAATCAGAAAGGAGGAAAAAAAAAAAAAAGAAGGTAGAACCTCGTGGCTTGAGATAAGGACAGTTTACTGGGACAACACAAGAAGATAATTTACAATAATAACAATAGCATTAATAAAAGAATATACAAAACTAGTGACAAACAATGCAATTCCTCACCACCCCACAACCTGACACTCCGCCACTTCCCCTGCTGTGACACCACACCAACCCCCAGCCCGCTCCCCAGTTATATACCGAGCATGACATCACATGGTATGGAATATCCCCTTGGCTAGTTCAGGTCAGCTGTCCTGGCTCTGCCCCCTCCCAGCTTCCTGTGAAAATTAACTCTATCCCAGCCGAACCCAGGACAATGAGAACCAATCAACTATTCTACAACATACTTTAGCTCAAGAAGAATGCTAGACTGGCACATGGTAAGATTTTGGTTCACATCTTCCACTTAGTCATGTTGGTAACTTTCACCCCCCACACCCCTTCTCACACAACTACAATAGCATCCATTCTGAGCCACACACCAGCAACCAACAGATCTGAAGATATGCATGTCATGAAGCCACATGCTCTTGTACATTGAAACAGCTTCAGAGCACTGGTAAGCTTACAAATACCAATAATCACACTAAGAAATTATACATGTGTTTTCAAGTGATCTGCAAGCTACTCAGTAACAACAAAAAAAGTGGTCATCCTATCTGCTAAATGACATATGTTTCAGGTCTGGCTGAGGTGGAGTTAATTCTCCCCATAGCAGCCCTCATAGTGCTGTGCTCTGCGTTGGTAGCTAGAAAGGTGTTGATAACACACCAGTGTTTTGGCTACTGCTGAGCAGCACTTGCACAGCATCAAGGATGTCTTTCCAACATTCCCCCCTCCCCTCCGACACCGGCAGGCTGGGGCTGAGCAAGATCTTGGGAGGGGACATAGCCAGGACAGCTGACCCAAACTGACCAAACAGAAATTCCATACCATATGATGTCTGCTTAGCTATAAAAGCTAAGTAAAGGGAGATGGAAGGGGGCACATTGGGTTTTTTTACATTTGTCTTCTGGAGCAACCACTACAGGTACTGAAGCCCTGCTTCCCAGGAAGCAGCCAGACATCGCCTGCTGATGGGAAGTAGAGAATAACATCATTTGTTTTCCTTTGCTTTCATGTGCAACCTTTGCTTTCGCTTTATTAAACTGTCCTTATCTTGACCCATGAGCCTTTTGTTATATTTTCTCTCCCCTGTCCAGCTGAGGAGGGGAGTGATAAAGTGGCTTTGGTGGGGACCTGGCACGCAGCCAGGTTCAACCTACCACAACATAGTACATGATCATTAAGGTCATGTCATTAACTTGTGACATTTACTTCAGTGCAAGGAAATCCAGGCTCTCAGGATACTTACTGGCTTATGCATTTGGCTTCTCAAAGCACTCTCAGATCTGTGGGTTGGTGTCTGCAACCTTCTTCCTCTTTTCTCCTCAGGAGCTAGACCTCTAAAATTCTATGTCTGACTGCTACTACAAACAAAGCAGACTAGGTGTCATGTTCTGAGCTATGTGTATCATTTCATATTCTTTACAGACATCCTGATACTACAAGAACACTACTAAAATCTAAATAGGAAGCTCACGTTTTAAAAAAAAAAAATACCAAAAACACACACACAAAAAGAAATCTCCACAAAGAATCCCCAGAGAAAAGAAAATACAGAGAGCTTGGAATATGGCCCAGGGATCAGAATAAGAGAATTGGAGCCAGTACAACATACCTTCTAGGGGTTTTGACCACATGAAATTCAGAATACATGCATTTGTGCTTGTTTCAAAATCTGCACAAGGACATATGCCTAAATACTGCCAGTTAGAAAACAGAACATCAATTCCTCCTGCAAGACAAATTTCAGAAAGTTTTCTCCCAAGTTCCAGACTTCTCCCCAAAAAACCCTCAACTATCTTTAAAGTCAAGGAGAGTGAAGCCTCATATTCAGATCTGAACACCATAGCTCAGTCCAGGGGAGAAACAAAGCATTTTGCCCTCCTATTTTACAAAAGTATGAACCAGAATGAGGTTCAGACTACTGCTAGATGCTATATTGTTGTGGTTTAACCCCAGCCAGCAACTAAGCACCACGCAGCCGCTCACTCACTCCCCCCCATCCAGTGGGATGGGGGAGAAAATCAGGAGAAGAAGTAAAACTCCTGGGTTGAGATAAGAACGGTTTAATAGAACAGAAAAGAAGAAACTAATAATGATAATGATAACACTAATAAAATGACAACAGTAGTAATAAAAGGATTGAAATGTACAAATGATGCGCAGGGCAATTGCTCACCACCCGCCGACCGACACCCAGCCAGTCCCCGAGCGGCGAATCCCTGCCCCCACTTCCCAGTTCCTAAACTAGATGGGACGTCCCATGGTATGGAATACACTGTTGGCCAGTTTGGGTCAGGTGACCTGGCTGGGCATGAGAAGCTGAAAAATCCTTGACTCTAGTCTAAACACTACTGAGCAACAACTGAAAACATCAGTGTTATCAACATTCTTCACATACTGAACTCAAAACACAGCACTGTACCAGCTACTAGGAAGACAGTTAACTCTATCCCAGCTGAAACCAGGACATATATATTGATAGATACACCATATTTTTTACTTTGAATAATCAATTCTTTTTATGGAAGAAGTTGCAGATAAGTCACTAATTCTTGGGTTCAGTTAAAAAACCTAAGAATAAAATCTTAACCTTTAATCCTATATTTCAAGAAGGGACAGCCATAAAAATTCACACATTTTGGAAACAAGCTAGTAAAGGAAATGGCTAAAGTAGACATACCACATATGAAGGCAAACTAGAACTCCATAGAAGGGTTGAAGGCGTAAGCAAAAGGCTTCTCTTGGCAGATCTTCTAGGCCATGAACACCATGGGAGATGGTGCAAATTGCAACTCAGTCTCCCAACCACATTAAAGACTGTGTGGATGAAATGTCTTAGGACACTAGGATGATATCCTGCCCTCCATTTCCAGCTTTGTCTCTGATCTGACAAGAGGCAGTGTTCCCTTTATTTTAAAGATGAGGGAAGAGAGAATAATTCATCTAATTTCCTAGATAAAGGCCTCCATGCTCCAAGGACAGAGATGTCACTCAGAAGCCAGGTATTGCTATTAAGTAACAAGCAGAACACAACAGTATCAGAGACAACATACCTAACCTCTTTGTCCTTCATTCTCAAAACAGTATCACCCCAGTGCTTCTACCCAGCACATGGAGCTCTACACATAAAAATGTTTAATAAATCCAAACAGTAACATCAAATATCCAAAGTAATTCTAAACAACTGGAAAATTACAATCCTGGAGTAGGAGGTCTCCTTGCTCACTTCTAAACCAAGGTTTTCTTTCTAGGACCATATCTCATGTCTTCCTCCTACTTTGAAGAAAAAAACATATTACTGTTTGTGTTTTTAAATCAGTTCCTAGTGAATGAGATAACCTGGCCCTTATTCTCCTTTCATTCTCACTGTATTAATAACTGATTCTTCATTATTTTCAAAAACTTGATTACAGAGGGCATCATACAAAAGACAGCCTACTTCCTCCCTCCTGCTTTTACAGAGCAGGATCTAACAGGCCAAGCTAGAAGACAGGTGACCTGATTTCAGCCTCCTTAATGAAAACATTTTCTTGCTGTCTGAACTCCTCCTTTCAGCCATTGCTTTCCTACTTAGACAGCCTGTTTTGAAACAGGGATCATCACTTCCTAGGTGTGTTGACCTGGGTCTTCCATCTGAGTTTAGGTGTATAGTCTCTTAAAATATAAGTAACAGCAGGACTGCATTCAGGGTAAGGGACAAGTCCTACCACTAACATCTTCACAGTTCTACAGCAGCATACAGGCCAGGCAAACAATAACTCACGTCTTAAAAAAAACCCCACCAAACCCCCAAACCCAATAAAACCCAGCCTCACCAAATCAAAGGTTATATAGTTTTTTTCTCTGACAGGTCTGCCTTTCTCAAGAACGTTCTGTTAGGTTGATGATGGTAATTTATTTCAGGTTGAGCTGTTAAGATTTTTAGACATAGCATCTCCCTGAATTCATTATAACCATGGGGGAGCATGGGACGACAACAATTTACTTTAAATGAATGCAGATAAAAGACCAGCCTTTGCACGTTATTCAAACATATGCCTTATGCCTGCAAACCCAATAGTCTGAGCAAAATTATTTAAAGAAGCTGGTTTGAACTCATTTGAATTGTTCTAACATTTCCCTCTCTAAACCAGGATATCCTTACACTTCAAAGAATCTGTGGCTATAGTGTCACCATTAGCCAGAATTGATGGAGGACATGAGGGTAGAAGACAGGCAGATTCCATGTGGTCTTTTTTTTCTCCATTTGTCAGAAAGCTAAATATTCTCATCCAGCTTCTGTTTAGCTAGTTTCAGAAAAAGCAGCTTTCAGCTAAGCTTTTCTCTTCAGGTGGTGGGTTGAAAACAGATAACTGAAATAAAGCTATTAAGAAGGTGTTTAGAACATACAATATAAAAACCATAAATAGCTCGGAGCTGAATAAAGGAAGCTAATTCTGCATCATCTTCACTGTGAACACATACAGTTCACAGAAGGCAACTGGATCACACTACAGGCTTCTAGAAAAATTTGCTTTAAATCTGTACAATGTAAATAAGGAGTCAGAAGTTGTAATGAAATGTGAACTAAACAAGACTTCCCTCAATGCATTCTTTCATGTCTCCTTGTGCCAGCTGTTTTCCCTTGATGCTTGCCTGTCTTTGCCATCAGATGAAACTCCATCTGAGCAACTTCTGAAATCTTTATGGAATTAGGTCCATTTTCTCTGAATCATGTTGTTCAAAGGCATATTTTGCGACTCAGTTGCTGTGTATCAGTCACTCAAGAACAGATTCTTCTATCTTTGGTGACAAGTAAGTGAAATCTGAGCCCTAATAAAGTGAAAGGGAAATTCTTCTGTGTATAAGGTTTGTTTCACAACAGAAGGAAATTATGGTAAATGTAGTATGCGAAAGAGCAAAGCCCATGCTGCCTTCCACTCTAGACCCCTTAAACACAAAGCTACCACCTTCAGTAGTAACGGAAAGTGGCAGCCTAAGTTAAATATCTCCTATTTGCCCCTAGAAAAGGTACAGCACAGATAGCAAGATGAAGTCAAGTTCCCAAGCAAGACCACAGCAAGGGCTCAGAGCATATCCATGTCCTTACACCACTGGCCATCTGTCTCCAAGAGGGCACATTTCTGGTGCTAGTTATGGAATTGATTTGTTTCAAGTGGAGAACAGCACTACTGAGAGCAAACAGCAGCATCCTGATCATCACACACATAAACATGACTGAAACAAGAAACACCATATAGCTGCTTTCTAGTCTGTCTGTCAGAGCTACATAGTTTGTATATTTGGAAGATATATTAAATCTTATGTTGGAAGGCTAAATCCCATCACAAATACTAACAACCAGGATTCAGTGTGATATGAGGTACATATTCTGCTCCAAGGTTCTAATACCTCCCTCTAAAGCATTTGGTATGGGCCTTTGGTAGAGTTAGCTTTTCTAGAGAGTTTAGTGCTCAGCAACTTTCACAGTTTTGGAATTTCTTCTGTTTACTACTAAAATTTTGATCTGAACTCTGTATAAGAGCACCTGTAAGAACCTTATGGACCAGTAACCTAGAATCCCCCCGAAAGCACTTACCTCGAAATTTTTGCAAACTCATCTATTTCATCTCTAGACCAATTAGCCTGTTGGTTCCATTGGAAGACTGCTCTAGGATTAACTGAAATTTTCTCCTAATATACTCCTAAATACATTTTTCTGTTTCCACTTTTTCCTAGTAACAATATTATTCTTTAGATTAAATGTTTTCTTCCATTTCCACTGTTTTAAGAGAGCTATTGCAGCCTCAGAGGGAATATTTGGGGAGCGGGGCAGAAATAAATCAGGATTTTTTTGTAATTGTAATCATAGAAATGGTCTCAGTAAAGTCAGGGAAATGTCAATCAGTTTTTAGAAAAGACCTACTGACTAGTTCTCTTTTGCTATTTCTTGCATTTCATTTAGGAAAAAAAAAAAAAAGCCAACAGGACTGCCAAGTCTTTAAAAAGTCGATGGAATCAATCCCCTCAAAATAACGTTATGAAAACTCCACCCAAGAAAAAGGGTCATAAAACATCTTTGAAGAAACCCTTAAAAGGGAAAAGCAGATTTCGTGCCAAGGAGAAAAGCCTATCAGTGTTATTCTCCAATGATAACACAGTACCATCTACCACTTCAAACAACACAAGGTCACACAACACACAATAGGGATTTCAGACACCACCAGATCATTAGCTAGACACAGTAAAAACTGGCATGCCCCCAAAAAAGGCATTATTATACTCACTAGCATGACCTACTACTAAAGCCTGTATGAACATAACAGCAGTAACATTTCTGTCAAAAAAGGTACCAATCTTGACTCAAAGTCTCCAAGCAATAAAGAAACTGCTCTTTTCCTTGTTTCAAAGTTAAAATTACACTCTCTATAAAACACACATCTACAATATATGGGTAAGACTTTGCCAGGCTTGGAACAGATCTAGAAACACAGGTTAATGTTGTCCAATGCTTTCAGGCATGTTGTTCCTCTTATACATTGATCTCTCCCCAAGGTACCTTATTTCTCTTACAGACAGTGAAATCTCAACAGCTTAATCACTGAAAATCTTTATAGGAAAGATAGTTTTATCTTTTCCCTTTGGTTTTTATTATGCAATGATATAATTGCTATTACTTTGTAGTATGTAGAACAAACAGCTTTGGAAAAGAATAGGCAAATTGAATTTAAGACATTAAATCAGTCTTAGAACCTATAAAACAACAGAAATTGTCCCATAAATATAGAAAGTGCTGTAGTTAGTGAAAGTAGATTACAAAGTTCAGAGTGAACAAAAAAAGTCCCTTCCTGTCCAGAGTAAGTTCATAACACACTAGCTGTAGAATATATATAAGCAGCCCTGATAAAGTTGCACCCACATTGACATACAGGAAAGAGAGGGGAAAAAACACATTAAACTCCAAAGGGAAAATAGGTTGGAAAGGTGTTTATTATTAATCAGTTGGGGAACTTGATGTTGGACAAATGCTGGTGCATGACATTGCATGCAGAGAATTCAGTGAAATATATCAGTAGGAAACATATCTTTATTATTTTTTTAAGATACCCTATATACTACAACTTATTAGACTGCCACAGGAAAGTACATGGACACAAGGAAATTTTCACCAAATATTTGTTGAAATATGTCACCTTTTATTCAGATCAAATAATGGTATGCAACACCCTCTAATTTGAGGCTCTGAAAATGTGTCTGGAGGAATGTAAATTTTGAAGTTAAAATATTATTGCCATTGTAATTACAAAGAGCTTGTCAGAGGAGGGTTGTGGTTTGTGGTTTTTTTTTTTCCTTTTCCATTTAGTTTATTTTTTAAAAAGATGTTCTATTTCACTTGAAGGATTAAATTAGAAAGATTTTGAACCAATAGAAATTCGAATCTGTTAATGTCTAAGAAACTTTACTTAGTAGACATGATTCATTATTAATTTATGCAGTAAGTCCAGGCGATGATTTGCACAAAGCCAATGCAGTTATTTCCTTGTCTCATTTTAGATTCTCAAGCAAGTATGTGCTTCTGTTGTGGGAAAAAAAGAATGAGAGACAAAGAACCTCAAGCATAATTTTTATTTCTCACTGAATCAGTCATGACCCTACATCTGAACCCCAGGACCTGCCAGCATATTGTACTTTCAGGAAGGAACAGTTGTCATTATTTTACCGCAATTATTAAACTAAAGTAAGAGTAACTAGGAGTACGTTGACATCACTAGAATGACTAATAGTGAAATTTCTGTTATTGATACAATACCACTGGTCCCGAGTTCAAAATTCATGTGGCAGATACCAGAAAGCGTCAATACTCTTCCAAATAAATATTACAGAGATTATATATTATCTATATAAATATACCACCTTCATTTGCTTTTTGCATTTTTTGAGCCATTCAGATTCATTCAGGCGATGTTTCTAGGTTTCTCCCTACATGTATGAGGGCCAGGAATAACAGACCATAAGAAGCCTCTGAGGATCACTAAATCTAAACCCCTACAATTGCTCTATCGTCCCTTTCCTAAAGTTACGACATTGCATCTTCCAAGAAGTAGTTTTATGCCCTTGCCCTCCCACAGGGAGGCTGTTTTAAACCTGTAGATTTTGTTTTAAAACAAAGCAATGATTCTCTAATTTATTACCTCTGACAGTTACCTGACTAGGAACTTGATCATCAAGCAAGAAATCAAGTACTGTGAACCTCTTACTAGCATTCCCTAGCATTCAGTGAGAGTGCTGTAGCCTTCATAAACCATGCAGTATCCAAGTTTAGATCACAGCCACTTGGGCCAAGTACTACGACAAATCACTGCAATAGTTAATAAAATTTAAATATATGCAAGTTCATCTCTATATATGAACATATATACATCATTAAGAAATTTTCAGAGGGTACGTATGGGAATTTTCAGGTTCCTGAGACTGATATGAAGCTAAATTCAGAATTCTGGAAAATCCCATCCCACCTGAGGACCACAAGAGGGATATTAAGGCAGGTGAACTAGCTCTTTGAGCTAATACTGTTTTCCAAGTGTGAATAAAAGACCCAGTGACAAGAGTTTCAGGAATGTAAGCATCTGCTCCTCTCAGCTCCTCCAACTTCAAAGAAAGTCATGGATACTTGCTGTCTCTCCACATCAATGACTAGTAACCAGAAGTTTATTGTCTGCCCTACCTTTAAAAATAAATCTTTCTCTACTAGGGTTTCTCATAAGATAGTGGCTAAACAGTAACTTGTCCAAGAGCAGGCCATATGGTTATTAATTTTGTTAATTTATCAATACCATGGACAGAAGGATAAAAGATTCATGTAAACCTAAGAAATAATCTTACTTTTTACTATTGCTGCCTTTCTTTTTTTCCTCTGTCTCCTTTTTTTTTCTCTTTTAATATAGTGCTGCTTAGAACAAAGACATGAATCTGTGAATTATTTTTGTTGCTGGCCTAAATCAGCAAAGAAAGGTTAGTTTAGATGTATTAGTAAAATCTTCATCTCAATCTGCTTCAGTGCATAATTATAATAGGGGTTGTGACACCGTTTATATCACAAAGATTAAATTTTGCTTTCAGATCCCAGACATTTCACATTGTAAATCTTTCACAACTTGCTTAGTATATTGGTCTCAGTCACTCAAGATATGCCATAGTGGATTAGACCATGGTATTACTGTGTGATAAATGCCAGTAAATGGGTTTGTTACTAGCACTCCCTCTACAGAAAAAAAAGGCAGGTTTTTACTCATCCAAAATATGTGTGTTAATCTAGTGTAAAGGATTGGAATTCTTTTTATGACTGAAAACATCTGTACCCCACAACCTTATTCTCATTCCTCTTCCTCCCTTTGTTCATTCTTATCACTTCCTGTCTTTCTTGAAAACAACTTCTTCATGTCTTGAAGTAGTAAACTATTTACAAAGCCTGTTACGGACATGAAGTACATGTGGTCTTACTAGGGCAAGATTCCCTTGGAAGTCATAAAATATTTGCCACCTTTTCCAGAAAGGACAGTTTTGTACTGAAGTTTAAAATTAAGTTTGTGCTTAAGTGCTTTCCTCAATAAGATACATTTATGAAGTACTCAATGGCTTTCCTGGTTCAAGGTCTTAGATGGCAGGAGACACCTGCATATCCCCTCTAAAAACTACTCAGAAAAGAGTTTTCTTGTGAAATTCACCTCTTTCTTTTGGCTAGCATCAAATCCTTACACCTGAAAAAAGCCTTTTTCTTTTGGGAATTGCATGGATCAATATTTGCTATATGAGTTTCTTGGCATCAAGCTAGCAGCAAGCATTCTAGTTAACTGTACCCAAGCACAATTAGATTTCAGACACACTTTAATATTATTATTTTTTTCAGGTCATTGATTAAATGTGGTATGTTGTGGTTTGACCCCAGCCAGCAACTAAACACCATGCACCCACTTGCTCACTCCCCCCACACCCAGTGGGATAAGGGAGAGAATGGGGAAAAAAGTAAAACTTATGGGTTGAGATAAAGACAGTTGAATAGGACAAAAAGGAAGAAAATAATAATAATAATAATAATAATAATAATAATAATATTGACAATAATAATAAAATAGTTGGAATATACAAAACAAGTGATGCACAATGCAATTGCTCACCACCCGCCGACAGATGACCAGTTAGTTCCCAAGCAGCAATCTGTGCCCCCCAGCCAACTCCCCCCAGTTTATATACTAGGCATGACGTCACATGGTGTGGAACTCCCCTTTGGCCAGTTTGGGTCAGCTGTCCTGGCTGTGTCCCCTCCCAACTTCTTGTGCCCCTCCAGCCGCCTTGCTGGCTGGGCATGAGAAGCTGAAAAACCCTTGACTTAGTCTAAACACTACTTGGCAACAACTGAAAACATCAGTGTGTTATCAACATTCTTCTCATACTAAATCCCAAATATAACACTATACCAGCTACTATAAAGAAAATTAACTCTATCCCAGCCAAAAGCAGGACAGGTAAAATGAACTGAAAGGCAGCACATCCAAGTCTTCAAACAATCCTCTTACTCTATACCTAAAGATCGGCATCTCTGTCCTTGCCCTACTATGAACTTCTGTACAGCAGTTTTTCTTGGTGGCCATAAACACAGCTACAATTGCTACTTCAATAACCATAGTAATGGCCTTTCCCTCATTCTCTCATTCAAGTAAAAACCTGCTTTTCTGCAAAGAGGGATCCTTCACTTCTTTACATACAACAGTGAGAGCTCCTGTTGCTCTTTCCATTCTAATCACAGTGAGGAACAGTATAATACATGTACTCGTCTCCCAGCATGACAAACACTTGTTTGCTTCGTAAGAGGCATATATGTGATTAGTTAGGACATTGCCCAAGGCTTTTGTATTTTGTATCAGTGAGAGAAAGGGGAAATACGTGTGTGAGTACACACACGTATCCAAGTGGAGGGTTGTCCCCACCTTTTTAACCTCCAATACCACAGAACCAACCACTTTGAAACTAAATTTTGACCCTTCGTGCATCTGTCCTTAAACACATGAACCCCTACTGCTATTTTGTGTCAACAGATACTGATTTTATCTTAAATGTTTATGCACTGTAAATTTAGAACTGCATTTGTAATCATTAGACTTGATGCTAATTTAAATCTCAGTTTCTGTAACAGTCCAGGGTTCTGTAGAAGGAACAGATAAATGAGCAAAGTCATAAGCAAATGTGCAAAACCAGAAAGGTTGAAATAAAATACAATACTGAAAATGAATATACAGACTATCAGCTTTTAAGCCGTAAACTGAACAAGGAAACATGACTGCAAACCACAATGTACAAGTATAATAAGGGTGATGTTGTTCATGCCTTCAGATATGCAATTCATTTCTTCCACATATCAGATCTATAAGATATGCCTGGTCTGTCTAGTAGGCCCTCACCTATGTTTCAGTCTTTTATAAACACAAAATGGATTTCAAACAAAATGCATTCTTTCCAAAAGTTTGCAAAACTCAACCATTCAAAATAATTCATTTTGGAAAAGGGACTATGCACAAAGAGAATCAATTTGGTATTATGAAAGAAAAATTTCAAGACAGACATTTCAAAGTGGAAAATACATTTTAATCCCAGTAATTATACCAACTGTTACGTCACTTAAATGGCATTCTCATACCTCTGAAAGTCTAGTCAGTTCCAAGCTTCTGCTGAATTCTTAAGAGTTAGTGCTTGAACTATTTTGATTCTGCTTCGGAAAGCAAATAAAGCAGGCAAATAAAACCAAAATAAATAAAACCGAATTATTCTTTATTAAAACTGTTTTAAAGAAATAAACCCATTCAAAGTTAGAGGTGGATGTATGCCAATCCACAGCTTAAATCTGCTGCATTTATCTAAAGAGAAACTCAACCAATTAAATCTCCTTAGACATACTAAGGAAAAGACCACTTAACCAGAAAAGACCCAAACCAAACATACAGACAGCAACACTTAACATAAGAAATGAAACTTTCTGAACAGGACCATACTATCTGGATTACAGATTCCCAGAACAGCACTATGGAGTACACAAGTGGTGCATAGCATAGCACAGACACGAGTTCCCACCACCAGGAGTGACAGTGTACAAAAACCCCACATTTGAGGACCTGAGACCTAAAGCTTGATCAAAATTATATTTACTTACTTCTCTTTTCAAAAAAAAAACAGTGTCTTTTCATTTCTGTGACAAATGACAGGTTTTGCCTTAACTCTGTTAAGCTGAAATATAAAAATACTTTTAGGTTTTTCTTCACTAATTTATCATTAGAGATATCTAACAACTTTCAAGTTAAGGTTTCAGCATCTGTAAAGAAAAAAGTCTATTAATTCTAATCAAGTAATAGAAATGGTTTTAAACTGTGCTTTTGCATTAACTGAATTCGAATTTTCATGCAAATTGTTTGACACACACCATGAATAAAAAGGTAATTATCTAATAAATACAAAATAAATTATTCTCTATTTCTTAACATAATGGGGAAATGTAAAAATTAAGAATCTGAACAAATGTACATTAAAGTAATATAAAATGCTGAAATAAATGTGTTTACTTACAGCATATCCTCCTGATTAGGAAGGAGCAATGCCAAAACTACCATAAATACTTCATTTAGCGACAAATAACAATCAAACCAATACAATGGTTATAATAGTTTATGGGAATAGTTATTTTTACAATGGTTTCCTCACAGAATGCACAAAAAGAAAAAAATTATTAAAAGAATTAATAGGATATACATCTAGTGCTGTGGCTGACAGTGTTACAAAAGTATCTGTCTAAAGATGGGAGGCACCAAACAGCATTAAACAAAGGTGGATAAACTACTATTAAGTTTATAAATAGAAGTAGTATTAATATTGCCAAACACTTATTCCAGCACATTAAGAGCCTGTCTTGTAAGTAATGACCCTAGGCTGAATTACCAGTGCTGACATTCTTCAACTACTAATTTTAAAAAAAATAAAATAAAATAATAAAATAAAAAATAAAATAAAAAATAAAATAAAATAATAAAATAAAAAATAAAATAAAATAATAAAATAAAATAAAAAAATTCAACACCTAAGATGTGCAACAACTCAGCTACTTTAGGTAAATAGATGGCCAAACGCTGTATGCAGTACTTCTCCCCACTGCAGTGCACCCTGTATATCAGGTATATTACCAGATTTTTAAGTTAACTGACTTGCGCCCAAGAAAATGTCATATATTCACGCAAAACTTTATTTTGCACCAAAGCATAGTAGCAATAAAGCACCAGACTTAGACAGTTCACACAGCATAGTATTGTTCATGGGCAAAGACCATTTTCAAAGACTCCTAGTAGTAGTGACACTCCTATTATTTTTGCAGAAGTGTCTTCCAAATCCTAAATAGTCAAAAATGATCACCTAAAGAGTTCTCCTCAATTTAATACACTTAACAGAGCTTGTTGGCAGATGGCTCTTGGATGCAGTTGCTGAGTTTTGCAGTCCTTCTCAATCTCTTCCCTAACTCATCTGCAAAATACTTTCCTGATTTCAGTTGTTCAAGTCAGTTATTATGCCACTCAATGAACAATAAATACTGTTTTTCCTCATACCGAAAGGGATTAATTTTCAGGCCGCATTCTCTTTCAACATGCCAATCCTCAAAATTTGCATCTGGATAGGAATGTCAATGCTCTTAAGACATTCCTTTACTGGGGATGTTATTGACTTAGTTAAGAATGACTGAAGGATACATGACCCAAGAGCAGCTGCTACAACAGTGAGTAACACTATCCTCCTGAGTTACGTGGCCACAACATGGTGTTTTTTGCAGCCAGTGCCATCATTTCTAAAGGGTATTACTGCATACAATAAGGTCTCCACAACAAATTGACCGATATAATGGTTATAAAAGCATCATCTGAACTCACTTCAGGTAGCTGAAGACACCTCATGGTTTACAAGCACTTTATTTCCTGATTATTACCAGCACCCACCCACCCATCTTACAGGTAATAAACCAGTCAGATTTTGATTGATGAACAGCCAACTACTTCTCCAAGATCAGCTGTTTCTGCAGTCCTTGTTTTTTTATGGGAAATCTAGCAAAACTGCTGCTGCTGCTTTCAAAGAGATCTTGCAATAAAAAGCTCAAGACAGGGAGCAACTTTGCTCCATTAACTGGAACTAACTCCTCCATTTGCTCAGTTTCATGGCCAATACTAGCAAGGTTTTTCAAAAAGTTGAAAGTAAAAATATTAAGTGTTCCCTTTTCTCTTCACTTCGCAATAAGTGAGACTGAAAGCCTTGGTTTCTCAATCACTAATTCCTGAAGCCCAAATCCCCCTAGTACCAAAGTCAAAACAATTTGCTACAGACTTATTAGCAATATTACCATGAAGAAGACTGAAATGACGATGATTTATCTAGAAGGTTGGAACATAGCATTCTAGTTCATTATGTAGTTTACACTTTGGCAGATAACAAAAATGTGGATGAAATGCACACATCAAGTATATAAATCACATTAAACTGATGAAATCTTAAAAGGCTGATTAGTAAAAAAATTCCATTAGCTCTAATTGCACCTCAAAATATGGAACACATAAGAGTTCATACTTCAGAGATTGTACTTTAAGTCCAAGGAAACCTCAACCACAAGAGCCTTCTTTTAAAAATTATCTGCATTGTTAGCCATATTCCTACCTTATAGAAGTTATGTGGAAGTAGTTTATAAAACTGGTTGTGATCTTCTGAGTTCTACAACAATGACTGATCAGTCTTTTCAGTCCTCTGCTGGCCCAGATCTGCCAACCATCTGCAGGTACAGTCCTCAGCTGCAATCCTGAGGGGCTCTGTAGTTAGCTCTGAGGGTGACCCAGCCCTCCTCACTCCTTTGTCTCTCCCTTTCTGGAAATCAAATAAACTGAAAAAAGTCCACCCATAGCAGTTCTATAATTCCTGGTTCGAGTCCTCTCAGGCCTCCTTCCTAACTTTTTACATCTATGCTATAACAAGTCCAGAAGGAGAGAGAAGACGCCTGAATAGACTCCTGCAGGAGTTCAGAAGAACCTGAGAGGCATTTAAAAATAAGTAGATCAGTGCCATTACTTTCTGTGTAAGCTACAAATTACATGGTAGAAGAGGAAAAGCAATTTGCATGACTTGGTTTAGCTGAGGACATTTCTAAAACAGCAGAATAGACAGAACTTCAGTCGAAATCAGTAGATAGCAACTTGGTTTACGCTCGACTCCTTTATAGTCAAGTAATAATGAAATGTATGTAACAGACACTTTAAAAACTTTAAGACTTCACCACACAGAGAGTGGGGGAGTGCAAGAGTGAAAGGAATTCCAGTACAAATGGGACTTAGTCTCAGCAACTCAGGGACATGATGACCCAGTGCCAAAATGGCACTCAAATTGTGGAAGTCCAAAGTACTCACAGCCGTGGATCCAAGTTAGCTGTAAACTGCATGCATAATAATAAGGAAACAAAGTGGTGTGGCGCATAAAAGAAGTTAAGGACTGTTTTTTAGAAGAGGAGCATGTGAGGAGGAGGGTGTGTGTGTGGGGGGGGGTGTGTGTGTGTAGGGCCCATAGGAGGCAGTTCAATCTTATCTTCCACATGCAGTGCAACCACCCTTTTGCACTCTATCAGGTGTTATCACTTAAGTCAGACAAAAATAAATAACTTCATTTTTTTTCTGTTTTCTGAAAAAACCTATTATGCATGTCTGGCAGTGGTCTTAGTTTTGATACAACCTTTTAACCCCAGTGCAATGAAATGAAAAATACATGTCCAGGGCTTCCCAATGCTTAAGTGATGATAAAGACTGTGAAAAATTCATCACATTTCTTGCCCAATATGATTGTCAACCTCTGTAAGTGAATAAATTAATTATTCCATTTCATTCATAATTTAATCTAGCCCTTTCTGTCTTCTTTTTGATCCCCCTTGAGCTAGGATTTTGTTTTGCTGTGGGATACTTCAGGTTTTTTTGAAGATGAGGATGAAACCACAAGCAACATTAAAAAATCCACATACTTGCTGATTCATTTTTTGCTACAATATGGTTTATATTAAAATACCATTTGGGCATTACTGTCTCAAATCAAATGAAAATACTTCAAAAAAACAAGTGTTCTGCAAAGTAATATTATATTTCACATGTAAATCCCCTTCTTTTTCTTTTCTTGAGGATTTTTCTATAAGTCTTGAAGAAAATATTCTGCTTCTCCCAAAGTAGTTAAAACCTACCCCTATCCTATTCCCTTTATTTATACAGTACACTCCCATCTTAACAACTTTCTCTGTCTGAAAGGTTCTGTGAGGTCTTAGAGGGTGATCTATGAATTTCCCAATAGCAAGAAATTCAAAAACTCCAATTTAATAGCTGGGGGAAGCATGGCTTTTGTTCTATACAATTTCTATGCAATAAACCAGAAAGTTATGACATAAAACAGAAGTTGGAGGTCCTTCAAAAAGGTTCTAGAGAATAAGCTGTGGATCTGGATTTAAATTTTAGAGCTGGTTCCTAGCAATGAAAATATTTTCATCTGCAACATTTGCATATCCATTCACCATGATGACTTGTCACATCAAAACTGTGTAAGAAACACGTATGTACAGATGATAGTGGAGCTTTGAGAGTTTAGCACCATGACTTAAATTGCAGACTTACCAGTGAAAACACATACAAAGTGATACCTGCA
>NW_010972581.1:2519639-2520373 GCF_000737465.1 Haliaeetus leucocephalus | reverse complement strand
TGTAGGTCACCTTGGTTAACATAACAGGTCAAGATTCTCTGTGCACCGCAACCGCATCATAAAGCCCATGAACCAATAGACAAGATGGCTATGACTCGTGCAGCGCGCCTGGCCAGCAAGCGCATGCGTCATAGATTGCAACCGAGGCGGACTTTTGGCACCCGCTGGCCACGTGTGCTAAAACCCGTTCCTCTGCAAATGTATAGATACCGGGATTTTCCGAAGAGCATCGGGCTGGTGTACAGTGAGGCCATCGTTGCCTCTGTGGGGACGCCCACGGAAAGCTGGCACCTACCGATTGCTGGGCTGAGTTCGCGGAGCAAGATGACCCAAGAATGTATGGATGATTCATCTTCCTCACAGTCCTTGGATGGACGTAGTCATGGATACCACCGCAAACCAAACAAAACATCTGGATGACCCTGGCTGACGTGACCAGACAAGATTGCTTATACCTCAGTACAGCAACACCAAGCAATCCCTTTTTCACAGGTTTAATAGGGGGTTACACTGACATCAACAAAGTTTAAGAACTTATTGATGGAGACCCCTGTGCAGCAGGTCATGGACTCAATGGATGGGAATGCCTGGTTTCCACGGATCGGGCATTCACCCTCATTGCCACCCCAGGAATCACAAATTCTGGGGTCCCTGAATACAGACTGGTGTAGTATTATCTGATTTACTGTTAGATGTAGA
Source organism: Haliaeetus leucocephalus (assembly GCF_000737465.1). NCBI lineage: Eukaryota > Metazoa > Chordata > Aves > Accipitriformes > Accipitridae > Haliaeetus > Haliaeetus leucocephalus. Next base: position 2,519,674 of record NW_010972581.1, on the reverse strand, counting down.
TAGTATTAGACACACAACCTTACAAAATAGAGCTG
>NW_010972581.1:2489485-2519041 GCF_000737465.1 Haliaeetus leucocephalus | reverse complement strand
ACCTGCAGGCTTTTTGGTCCTCTAAATCAGGCATTTTTCTCTTACGCTTGTACAGCAACTAACACAGAATGATGCCTACCCACAATAGGGCTTTCACACCTTCTATGACAGTGTTCACAATTAACAACACAAGTTCCAACAGTTGTTCAGAGAAATACCTCTTTCATATGAGCATGCACTGGGTATGCACTAATTTAACACAGAAAACAAGAAGTTATCAGTTTTGAGAGGAGGATAGGCATTGTTTTGTAAGTTAGAGTGGCATTTTCATAGTAACAGGTCAAAACAAACAACAGAGAAGGAGACATGAAGTTTTCTAAGAATGGCAATAGGTTTTAGGCACTTCAAAGTTGTCATTACCTTCAAGTTTGTTATTGCCAGGTCAGAGCAGTTTCAGATGCAATTGAATCTGGTTTGGGCAAAGCAACTGCTAAAAAGCTGTTTCTGGCATGCCCTGTTCCCTGTCAAATGCTGCTCCTTCTTCCAGAAGTCCCCTAGTGGTGACTCACAGCAAGCAATTCCTTCCTCCGTCAGCAAACCTTGGCCTTTTGGTATGAGAGAGAATAGTCCATTGAATTCATGTCAAGATGTAGGTATGTCCCTCTGCCCAGCCTGCCAGCCCACCATGCTTGGCTGGCATGATGAGAAGGAGAAAGAAATGGACAAGTCCCAGCATCCACGGTCCCCTCCCACACTCCTGGAAATGGTAGCTTTTCTCTGACAGCACACTTTGCAGCCCTGCCAAGATCCACATCTCCTCTGGGATTGCTCACTGCTGCAATGCAGGCAATTAGCAAAACAGTAGCCTGCACCACATGTACCATGTGTACATGGTACCTAAAACAAACAGGAGTAATGGAAAAACCTGCACTCATTTAAGGCCAGACACACAGATTCTAATTTCCAAAAGCAGGCATGAACATTTGAAAACTTCAGTCCAAGAGCATACCACTGAAGCATGATAGTTCCATAACAACAGTAAAGCAACATCAACACTATTTCCTTGCACTTAAATATTAAGCTGCAAAAGATAATCTGCAACCAATTAAAACCTTTAACAATACTATGGTAATACAGCACTACACATTTATATGTACAGCACTAAATGAGCAGTGACAGGGAGAGCAGTAGAACGAAACTGGGAGATGAATGGCAGATAGACAGTAAACCGTTTTCCTTGATTTTGACAAGCTTTCTAATTCAGTGTTGGTAAAAAGCAACATTAATTATTTTTCACTATTGAATAACCAGTACAAAAATCCCAGACAAGATAATTGGTACTCTTTATTAGGATGCAAGTTCTAAGAAATTTAAAGCCCCTTTTTCTTCTATCAACAAACCATTGTTCAACTGCTATTTCATTTTCCATAAAAATGGCAGCAATCTCTAAAATTACATTTGCAGGTCCCTATTTTGAAAGGTTACCTGGAAGTTCACTTACTACCACTTTCATCCTATGAAAAAGCTCATCTACAATCTCCCCCACCAGCACTCCAAAGCTTAGTATCTTCCCACTATGTTCAGACTTTTCCTGGTACAAATTTATTATGGAGTACATAATTGCATACATAAGGTTGACCTATAGAATCTGTTTATCTCCTTTGATCGTGATAGTGCATTATTTGTAGGGATAAGAAATGGCATGGAGATTTTCTTGAATGACTGTGTGGAACTGGAACTAAATAAAATCATGCATTTAATGGAATGAATATCTTGCTTTGTTCACACTGTGAGTTTTTACCCTGAATACTTCCACTTAATTTTAACCATGCACTGCATATTTTACATTACAGAAATCATAGATGGGAAAGACCTGGGCAGTATTGGTTTCAACTGACATAATCTTTTAAATTCTTTCCAGGCACAAAGAAAGAGCAAACATTTAAGTTCATAGAAAACATACCCGTAACTTTCTTAGCATGTGCAGTTGTAGAACCAAGTGGCATTTCTAAGCACCATTTTATATCCTTCAGGATAACAAGAGAAAACATTTGTCTCAACACACCTGGTTTGTTGCAGCGTTGTCCCTTTGAGGCTGTCATCTTCTTTCTTCCTGGAGCTTTGTTTCCACTCAATTGCTGATACGAATTTAGAAAAAGAAGCCAAAAGTAAAATGTCCTACTGTGTTACAATGGGCCAAAAGTTTATTATTACTCTGCAATGCTTTAGAAGTGCAAAAGCTCAGGGAAAGCTCTGCTACTATCAGCTCAGTGAGCATGCTGATTTCTGTCCACTTCTGCAGGGGACAGCTCACCAAAAGCAGCATTTCCCTACAAAATTAGACCATCTGTTTAACAGCAAAAACACTTTCACATGGGGCACTAAACATCCACAGATGACAAACTGTAAAAATACAATGTGTAGCAATGTTCCTTACAAAAGCATCAGATATAATCTCTTCCCAGACTTCAACAAGATACTGTCATCATCTTTCAAAAGTGAAAAGGATTAAATCAAGAGGGAACACATGTCCAGGATCAGACATGATTAGTTTTAAAAATTCTGGATTGTTCTTACAAGTTATAAAATTCTGGTATATCCTAAGTTCCCTAGAAAATCAATTTACTGTATAATTAGAGAAGGGTGTGAGAGACTGAAAGAGTTAATGTCTCAGACACTGTGGTGGGGGAAGGTCTCCTTAATGGCCAACTCTGCAGAACCACAACCCCTACCTCACAACAGAACCCGGCCTAGCAATGGACGGTGGGCCGGTGAGCAGCCAGTCAGCAATGGGGCGGGGATGGGGCGGGCCGGAGGGTGCAGTTCCACGTTCTGATAGGCTGAGCAGGGCAGATCACCATATATGGTCAAAGAATGGTCATACCTGCGGGGAGGGAGAAGATACTCCCCAAATGACCCCCAGGCCCACTGACCCATTTCCCAAAGGTTCTGGAAGCACAACCACATGTCACCACATGTGACACCTAATCAGCCTAATGAGTTTGAGTGTCCGCCCGAAGGAGGGGCAAGGACCTTATAAAAGGGCACTAATGGGAGTTCCATGTATGCATGCCCTTAGGAACTGGACCTCTAGGCTGGCTGGACCCAAGACTGGTAAAATCTTTCACTTTTCTTTCTCTCTCTCTGCCTTTTTTTCCTGTAATCCCTACACCTCATCCCTTTGGACATAAACCGTTGACCAAGTCTGGGACTAGGAGTGGATCCAGCTGCCCCTGGGCTCCTCTTTGAGAAGGAGTCTGGAAAGCAAGGGGGTCCGCTCTGAACCTCCTGACTCAACAGGAGGGCTCTCCTTATTGTCTGCCCTGAACTGATCCAAAAATAAGCAAGGCCTGTAGTATATGTTTGGTGACATCTGGTTACCACATGTAACAGAGTTTACTGACACAGTTTCATGCCAATTCTTTTTGTGAGCGAATAAAAGTTGAGTTTTGTGAGTTAAAGGATCCCGGGTGTTGTTTCACATTAATCCTGACCTGGGAATCGGTGAACCTGAGTTGTTGCCCTGAGAAATTGGGACGTGACAAAGGGCCAACCATGCCTCTAGTGAAGCTTGCAACAGACTGTTCTACACATGACATGAGAGAAAGAAATACAGGCTTAATGAAATGCTCCTCATAGTGGGAACGACAGTCTATCAACAATCATGTCAACACCATTTCATGCATTTGACCCCTTAACAATAAGCACTGTTGGAACATTTCACATAAAAGGCTGAAACTAAACCAACTAATTAGTGAGGTTAATCTATAGGCTCCAGGTGAAAAAAAACCCCACAACTTCAAAGTCTTTTCTTCTGCAGGTATTTTTCTCGTGTTATAGTAAGGCTACTGAAGACTACCTGGTTCTGTGTCATAACAAAAAAAACCCAACAGAAGATACCTTCAGAAAATAATATGGAAAAAATATAGCTTTTTATTTTAATATATAAGCACATTCTAGAACAGAACACTTCAATGTGAGAAAAATTTGTTGCCTAGACAGCTGATCAGAAGATACTGAAAATACTTAATATGATATTACAGATTTTAAATAGTGGAGGCAAAATTCAAAGGTAATTATCTTGTGTTAGGCCAGCTGATGAACAGGAGCCAAAACCTGACAAAATTTTGCAATTAGTGTTCTGTCACAAATTCATACAAAAAGCAGAACAATCTAACCTAAGTACAGGTTAAGGATTACAGCTCTTAGTGTAATCTAATTACATAAATCAATTTGATACTGGAGAGAGAGTGGTAGTTAACCTCTGTCAATAGGGAGGAGGAGGAGCTGTTAGCACCTGTGTGAAAGAAGGGAGTCAGCATAAAAATTGCTATGAGCAATAAATCCAATATGTGTCCAGTTCACAATTTTACGTATCTTAGCTATGAATTCATGTTCCAAGATTGGCTTTTCAAAGTATTTCCTATGACTTCTCCCCACAAATTTTTCCTGATTCATATCCTTAGACTATCAGAGAGATGATAGCACTGCTATTTTAAACTGGCAGTTCTGCAATAAGAAACTTAACACTCACCTTTAGTACAGACAGATTAATGAAGGATCAAAAACCCTGATGGGCAAAAGAATGGATGCTATCAAATGCTATGATGAAAATGAGATGAAGTGCAAAATCATTTGGTTAGCCAAAAAAAGAATTAAGTCTAAATGACAAGAACATCTCATCACCTCACAAAATATAAAGGTCCTTATATGAAAAGATCCTTTGAACTTCACCACAGAAGGGCAGAAAATCAGAAGCACTGATGTACTCGAATATCTGCAGCTACTTTATAACATTGCATTAGTTACGCCTGCTTGAAGACAAATCAAGCGACTCAGTGAAATCACTTTATTGTGTTGCATGACAAAAAGACAGAACCAGACAGGAGAGCCTAGAGGTAGCTAAACTCAAAACACAGCAAAAACCATAACCTGTTCAATTCATGGCCAAGAAAGCACAAGGCATTTCCAAGAGAAGAAAAATCCTCCAGACCAAGTTTTAAAGAAGCCATAGATGGCATGCTGTTTTACAATGACACAGTTCAAGACAGTCAGATTAGAAAATTCACCAGAAGCAGAAGACACTCCCCAGTTAGCCATGTCACCTTAGCCAAGAGGCAAAGCACCTTGTTCAACATAAAGCTGAGCTCAATAATATGCTCAAAGCTAACATTCTAACTCAACTCATGATCTGTGTTGGGAATCCAGCCAAAGGAAGGAGGCATAGATAATCAGAAAAAATTAATTTTTTCTTACATGTATTGTTTAGCCCAGTAATGAGTCAATTATGATAATTATTCTCAGATTAGCATACCTTAATAAAGGCCTGCTGAACTACTTATGTGTGTTTTACTAACAAGTTACTAGTTGCATAAAGTTTACTTTGAATTAAATTACACAAATAATGTCATGAATCTTGACATTGTTTCTAAAGAAATGAAATCAAAGGATGAATCAGTGTCTTTACAGCAAAGGTTTGCATCAAGAAAACAACCTAAGGCTTTCCTAGAGAAATTTCTTCAGAGTTTGTGACCAAGAGAATGAATAACATCCTGCTAGTGAAAGAAAGCAGCCTCGTAACTTAGCATAATCATGCCACTATCTTAACAGCTTTTGCTAGCACAGCATTAGGACTATTCTTGCTGATAGAGAAAAAAAAAAAATCCAGAAAACCAGAAACCTGTGGAAGGCATAATCTTATTTATTTTTCTGATATAAGGCAAGATATTTGCACTCATACAAATAGCAATATGGGCAAACATCACTTGTTATCTCTAAACTACATCTTTGACTTATTTGAATGAAAAATCAATTCCATAAAATAAAGAATTACTTCCAAGGATTAATTGTCCTGTATTGGTCATTATATAATCAGCCCTTTGAGAATAAATAAATTCAGATGCTGATGAAAAGCAGCTTTTAAATCCTGGGTAACTGAAGAATTTCTATTCTCCTCAACAAGAGCAAGAGAGGCTTGGCGGGGGGGAAACAGAAGCACTTCAATATAATAGAAATTTTGAAATACTTCACAAATCATCAAGATCAGCTTAACAAAGATTTTCTAAATTGTCTAATTTTTTTTTTTGCATACTATAGTACAAATTCTAAAAGATACAAACACAACACCAGAAAACTGAAACAAAAAAGGAAATAAAAGCCAAAATACATTAACACAAGTTCAGATTGAATACATTTTAACTAGGAAAAAAAAAAAAGAAATGGAGGCACAGTCAAACATTGCAATATTCAAAAGTTTTAGCACAAAATTTTCAACTGACTTTAGCTGCTATACTTTTCAGCAACAATTCTGAAGAAATCTCTGCCAGAATTGAATGATAATCAGTTTTTTACCTTGGATTTATATTAATACCAAAAACTCACACAGATGTAGAAGAAACTACTTCAGCTGTGAAAGCAGCTATATAAGTTTGTGTGGGCAAAACAGTAGGAATGAGGCAGCCAGGACATCTGGCACCACAGGACCAGGCGAAAAGACACACTTGACCCTTTCTGATAGCACTACCAGCTCATGTTTGGATATTTTTAAAATAAGCTTTGTGACACTCAATATTTTAAGAGTTCTGCTGCTTCAGTTATGGGACAGTGAGCAACACCAACCACCATTTAAAAACAGAGGGAGATTTTTTAGTTTCACACTGGCAGTGATTAAAAGCTCTCTGATATCAGAAGTCAAGCAAAGTTGATTATTTTTAAAATTACTGTTGACAGAAGTGTTCATGTTTTCTGGGCAGTTTGGTTTTGTCACTAGAAATGTCCACAAATTCAGCTCTGGTCACTTTCTTGTTGAATAACAAAAGCTAACTTGATCATTGAGCTGAAATGTTAGGTCAGTCCATAATCTCTTGCCCTATAAAGCTTCTGAAATCTTAACATGACAATGAATCAAAATAAATGTATGAAGTGTGGCGGCTGAAACCTGACTTTCTAGATACTTTGATACATCTTCAACAGATTAAAAAAAGGGATGTGGGGGGAGACGGCAGAAACTGGGAACCCACCAAACCAACCTCTACAGCATTCATACAATCTGGGGAAATTCTGAGGCTCCAGGACTGCAGCATCATTCTGCTCCCACCTCTCAAGGTATTCTCGGCAGAAGATGCCAAAACATCTGCTGAAACTGCTACCACACATTTGGTCACAAATGTCTTTATTTTCATCCATCCACCCATCATCTCTCTTTCAGATGTTCATAACCATATGGCTTCTTCAAACACCATGTTAACTAGGAAGAGCTGTCTGGATTAGGAAACACAAACAATCCCATGTGCATTGGAATTCCAATCACACAACTCATTATGCCTTAATTTCTGGAACAGAAGTGTTGAAACTTCCAAATGAGCTTTCTTAACCTACATAGCAACTTTAAAATTTTGAAACAATGCTTGGAAGAAAATATCTTTTAGATACTTTAGTCAGCATTACCCAGTAATTTGGAAACTGAAAGGTAAAAGCACCAAAAATCACCCCGGGGACAAGTACAAAACTTTGGCTTTACCTTCTTCTTAATGTAAGATAAATTAATCAAATAATATCAGTTTGAGAGATACAGGGCCAGTTTGGGAAGATCTGAATCTTTCTCTTTTTAAAAGGTTTAAACAAATACAGGTCAAGATAGTTATATATGCTTACATTACATCTGAATGCATCTGTCTGCAGGGAGGGCAGGGCAGATTTGTTACTGAAGGCAGAATTCAACTTCACACCTGTGCTTCTTGAGACAGTATACATCATTAGCATACAAAGTTTGTTGAAAACTGCTTGTTAACACAACAATCAGCCCCGGGGCATATTATTTAGAGGGAAAGTATAGAGCTAAGTGTAGATGCCAAACAAATTCTTAAGCATGACATGAAAAACATCTTGAAAACAAGAACACAAACAGAATGAAACCCAGTTTTCTTCATAGCAGCAATGATTCTATGAAATTGGAACAGAAGTTCAGATTTACAAATAAGGCCCATGTCTCAGGTCACATGCAGAAGCTAATTTAACAGCTCACAAAACAGCATGCTCCAGGGGGTGACTGTTGCAGATGCATTTACTTTACATTGAGAGGGGACAAACATTCAGTTTGCCAGAGAAACAAAAAAAGTGATACAGACTTGCAGAAAGAATACAGGGAAAAGTGAGGGGAAACAAGGTTTTTACTTCAGAATAGCCATGCCACAACCTTTGAACCTACTCCTAGCTTAAAAAAACCCCACAAATGTATCAATGAGGTAGTATTAAATTTACAGCTATGTCTCTCTATAATGACGGTTTAGCAACTAAATGCCAGAAAAAACTGAATTGTAAAATCAGAGCAATGGTTCCCATCATAATTTTCTTGAAGTTTCACGTTTCTGTTTCAGATCTAAAAGGATTTGTGTGCTCAAAAGCTGGTCTGCTTTCCCTCCAATTATATCAGATATTGCTCTTCCAACAGAGCTTCATCTTGCTTATTATCCCAGATCACCACAACTGCAACAGTCTTACTATCCTGAACTTGATTTCTTCTCAACCATCCAGATTAAATGACAAATTAATGTAGTTTCTTTCAAAAAATATTTAGCAAATATGAAGTAATATAACTGCAAATGACAGTGTGTATGAACAGTACCACTCCACTTTTAAAAACTTTTTCTTTGCTCTGTCTCCTTGCATGCCAACTGCTGCCATTAAAACCCTAGAATATTAAACATGCTCCAGGCTCAGCAATTATGACAGATTAGGTGCTGAAGCTAGTTTTCCAAGGAACCTGACTGTGAACTTCAGACGAGCTTTTCAAAACAATTTGTTATGTTAAGAACGTGCAAGAACGATATCAAAAAGTACACAAAAGTCCTGATGGCTATAAAGTATTTTGGGATTATACTCTATAGAGCAATGGATAGACACCCAGAGAAATCATTATACCTTTGGTAAACCTCACTAAACACTCGGTTGGTTTTCAGAGTTAAAAAGTACATAGAGCTTTCCTTACATTAAACAAGATCACCTTATTCCCCTTAATAAGAACAACTGAGTTGTAGTGCATTTATAACCTGGTTTAAGATACTTGCAAATTAAGTAATAAATGTTTAAGCATTAGATGTTCTCATGATAAACTAGTGAGGTCTGATTGCGTTTTTCAAGTTATTCATAAGGAAGTTTATACTTAATGACATTAGTGATGGAAACATTACGCAGCAGAACACAGTACACATAGCACACAAGTACATAATGAGTACATACAGTTCACATATACTTATGAGCGTTACATAAATTAGGGATCAAGAGTGACTGTATTCCCAGGATGACACTGTCAGCATGTTCTCACCACTTTTTGTCTAACTCTCTACTTCATTATAAATCTAAAATACTTTAACATAAGTTACTGCTAGAAGATTTACTTCACAATTAATAAAATCTTAAGCTATGGCATGAATTATAAGAGGAATTATAAGCTTTTCTATTAAAACAACAAGTTACCACTTGAAACATCAGTTATGAAGACTTGATGAAACATACTAACATTAATAACAAATACTTTGAAAGCAGTGTGCCCAGAGTGCCCAATATACCTGTGAAGGTCATATCCTACTATAAAAGTTTACTGGTTTACTTATCTTCAACACTCTGCAGTTAAGTCCAACTGAAAAATATAACAGAAATTCAGAAATTATATTTTAAGGATCTGCAGGTAAGGCATCAGAGAAGGAGAGAGAAAGAATTCCCATTCTTGATATGAAATCTCTGTGGAAAAAAATTATTCCACTTCAAACAAAATACTGAATACTTTTTACTGAATAAAAAGTCAGTTTTGCATGTAAAATAGAATCTGAACTTGTCAAATTTAATTTGTTTTGGAAACCAAATTAATTTTTCAGCTTTACTTTTTAGTATTTTCATAAAGAATTTTTTAAAAGCCAAAAATACATCAAAACAGATTAAACAAAACAGATACATGTTATATTGAAAAAAAATGCAGTATCTCACTCTCCAAAAAGCAGCCACTTTTAGTATCCTTAGTACCTCTGCATACACATCCACCTGAGTACACAAATCAAGGTAATACAGAAATTAAATTAACATTTTGCAGTGTCACACTCACTGCTACCTGAGTCACCCAAGGCAGTGAAATTCCCTAGCACAAGGCTAGCTTTAGTTTGCCCTCCTCTTTCATGCTAGCCACGTCCAGCCAGAGAAGCTTTCAGTTTAGCTCAGACAAAAGTCAACACACAGCTTTTTAGTCACGTTGAGTCAATTTTTTCCAACGGAACTTTTCTGACCAGCTCCAGTTTGGAAGTCAACCTATACTTACGTTGAAGAAAACGTGTGCTCCTAATTGTCATAGGCACTTTTTGACATATGTTTCCTTTTACACATCAGCCCCCAGAACTTAAATTGGAACAAACACCCTTCCTTGCTCTGTCTTGTCAACTAAGATTTTAATTTCCTGAGTGCAGTGACTTATGTGCATTTCCAAGCCTCCCTGCAGAGATCTCTGAATTCAGCTGGGGCCTCTGGATGCTGCTGGGGCTCCGTGGTGGGTGGCAGGCACACAAAAGTACAGTGCAGGATCCAAAGCAGAAGTGATTCATGCTGAATTAGAGCTCTTAAGACCTCCTCATTAAAAAACTCTGCAGTGGCTCTGCTTACCATGCACGGCATTCCCTAAAGTACTTGCATAGCATCTGCCACCCCAAAATAATTAACTCTAAAAATGAGGAAAGGTGCATGTAGCAAGTCAGATTGGTTGTTCCCCCATGTTCTGTTGTTAAAGGGATATGAAAAGGGTAAAAACACCAAGACAGTTCAGCAATTACTTCACCACACAAAAACACAAGACAGCAAAGAGTGTTTACATTTCAGCACTAACAGAGCAGACGAACACAGCTACCACACAGCAGCACTGCAAGCTCTGAAATGATTTACATGTGAAAGCATGTCCTAAACTCCCTCAGAGCTTTCTTGCCAACACAAATTGTACTGGCTTAACTACAGTGGTATTGTCAGAACTCTGTAGTCAAGTCCACAGTGTACATGTGGTTACAAGAGCACAAAGATGCTCATACAAACTGACATAAAGTGATAGAAGGATAAGGGGTAGTTACAGCAACGTAAATGCATCCAGCCTAGCAAGACTGTGCTGCTTTAACAGAAAATTCACAACCATAACTAGGAGCATCATATTTTCACACAAACAACCTGCCTTTCAGATAACAGATATGCTCAGACAGCCAACACAAGACAAAGGTTCAGAGAAACAAGAACAAGGGGATTCTGAAGTAGGAACAGCAGCTCACAGAAGATGAAAAAGAAGGGAGGTACCGAGCACAACCATTATGCAAAACTCACTTCATTAGTGACCAAATATTATTGCATTGAAGTTATAGGGTATCACGAAGTTGTGGTTTTCAGCTGACTAGCTGCCAAAAAATAAAGAAAAAAAATTATTAAAACTTATGCACCAGATACTTACTGAAAAAAAGAACGCTTGAAACATTTCTCTTACAGTGGCAAACACCTTGATTACATATCGGAATAAACAAAACTGGGAAACCAAGATATAGTGTATGTAGACTGTGAAAGAAAAGTGCTTGTGCTTAATATAGTGGCAGCACTATCCCCTAGCACTTCAGTAACCACAATCAAAGCAGCACAGCTGGAATTTGTAGCCAACTGAGTTACCAGTTTATGAAGAGCTGCTTAAAAGACACAGTGCCATCTGGGCCAATTACAAATCACATATTTTAGGCACGATGGAAAGTGGTTCCAAGTCATGATGTTAAAATTCAACATAATTTTTCCTTTGCTTGCTTTCCATTTGGTTTTTATCGTCTTTGCCTCATCACCCATACATTTGCACTTTTCATTCTGCTTATCTGTTGCCTATATGTTGATGCACAATTTATGACTTTTTGTTTGTTTTTCCTCAAACAAATTCTGCTTAAACAAAACTAAATCATATGTGAGACATGTCCTTTGCACTCCTAGTAGGACTGTAATATGCAGTTGGCCCAATATAAAAGCAATCTTTATTTAAGAAGAAAACTAACATTTCTAGCCACCAGGTGACCTGTAAAGAAATTTGTTCTGGAAGAAATCCTACATTCAGGGTTGCTCATTGGTTGTAAATAATTTTCTGAATATTCAGCAGTAAGAATTTCAATGGGCTACATACAGCTACTTTTTACCTTAACATCCTAAGGCTAAGTTATCCTGTCTGCAGAGAATACTGGAATCTTGTTTTTATTCCTTTGAGGAACACTGCAAAAGAACAATTAATCCACTGAAGTTAGCCCTTTAGCCCCACCGTGTTGCTGCCCTTTGAGGGCTGCTCCTTTTTCACCCCTAGCAGAAGACACAGCAATGACATGTGTCCTGGTTTCAGCTGGGATGTAGTTAACTGTCTTCCTAGTAGCTGGTACAGTGCTATGTTTTGAGTTCAGTATGTGAAGAATGTTGATAACACTGATGTTTTCAGTTGTTGCTCAGTAGTGTTTAGACTACAGTCAAGGATTTTTCAGCTTCTCATGCCCAGCCAGGGCACCTGACCCAAACTGGCCAACAGTGTATTCCATACCATGGGACGTCCCATCTAGTTTAGGAACTGGGAAGTGGGGGCAGGGATTCGCCGCTCGGGGACTGGCTGGGTGTCGGTCGGCGGGTGGTGAGCAATTGCCCTGCGCATCATTTGTACATTCCAATCCTTCTATTACTACTGTTTGTCATTTTATTAGTGTTATAATTATCATTATTAGTTTCTTCTTTTCTGTTCTATTAAATCGTTCTGATCTCAACCCAGGAGTTTTACTTCTTCTCCTGATTTTCTCCCCCATCCCACTGGATGGGGGGGGAGTGAGTGAGCGGCTGCGTGGTGCTTAGTTGCTGGCTGGGGTTAAACCACGACACATGTGTGGTAGATACGTTCAGTACGTGTTCAAATAGGTACCAAAGTAGTATCACAAAGATTAACTCTGAGCCTTCCTGTTGTTAAATTGCCTCAGAAAAGAGCTTCATTCCAGTGCTTCAGCTTAAATTTGCAAGAACTCACCTGGCAAATGTAAAAACAGTAGTACTCAGTAGGGAGCTGCTACCATCTATGTTCAGTGACTGACTTTGTAAAATAATTGCTTCTTTCATCACTCTCCAGGAAAAAAAAAAAAACCTAACAAAAATATTAACACCCCTATTTTGTATTAACTTGTATGATAACAAATAAAATCTATTTTTATTATACTGAGTAACGTTTGTATTGTGTAAATCTATCAGCAAATAGGCACATACATTTCAAAGAGGGCTTCTGTTAAGAAGAAAAAAAAAATCATTCAAAATAACGTAGTTAACTCTTAAGACACATTGATCATTCACTGGGCAACAGAACAAAAGAAAAATAAAATCTCCGAACAGACTGATGGAAACATTTCTGAAAGCAAACATATATACAGAAAGATACTGTTTTATGGTACCAAGATATTTTCATCATCAGTACCATTAGATTTAGTTTTGCGTCTTGAAATGAATATTCTAGCTGGATGTTGGCATAAAGCTGAACTAAATGAAGCATGAAATTACAGGCAGGTATTCTTATGCTATTTGCTACTTAAGTGCATCTGCATTTTTTTGCCAGTTCTCAAATTACTGTATAAATACCAATACTCCATTTTACAGATGGGGAGACCAAGATGCTGAACAGTGAGGTTTGCTGTATAGGAATAACAAGCAGTTTAGTAATAGAGGTTTCAAACCTAGTGGGGTTTAATTCAAACAGTACTACCTCACCTATCATGAGCTGTGCTTACATGGCATGACTATGCAAATAACTTCACCAGTGGCAGGGGAGGAATTGCCATCCAAGATCATCAACTCTTCCCTGTTTTTATTTCTCTGACAAATCCTCTCTCTAGCTATAGATTGTCAAACAAAGAGTGTTAAATTCCCTTTGTCATAGTAAGTGAGAGACTAGTGAAATGTTCTTGCAGAGTTCAAACTAATCAAAAGGAGGTGGGTTGGGTTTTGGTTTGTTTTTTTTTTATTTTGTTTTGTTTAAAGGGATTAGGCAGGTGATCATTTCCTTCTCCTTTCTATTCAGTGTCTAATGTTCTTCTCCTTCACCCACTTTTATGGCAAGGGCATCAAAACAACTTCACAATGGAAGGGAAGTAAAAAAGGATTTAAGAAGTTAGCTTCTTGGAGATGGTACTGCAACAGTATCCCAAATCCCAAATTTGGTAGCTAGACGCCTAGACAGCTGGGGAAGATGGAGAGAGTCACGTTCAGAGTCCTCTCCCAGGGACTGTTTTCACTGATTAATCATTTACTATAAAATACAGAAATAACCCCTGGTACACAGAGCAGAATAAAACATTGATTCTAACTTTCTGAATGTTTCATTTTTCATACAGAAACATTTTTATGCTTTTGAGTTTTTTAAGCTTTTTGACTTCTGTAAAGATATATGTGTATTACAGTAAAGGAAGTAAACAAGTAATCCTCTACATCATAAGGTAGGGAAAAATTCTAATTCTAGAAGTTTCCCAGCATTAATCAGTTCTTTCAGAGCTGCATCTTTGCAGATTATTTTATAGTAAACTTAAAAGATGAAGCATCCAATGACATAGCATACTGAAGGAGACACTTTGTTTGCTGTAATAAATAATGATTGTTAATTTGTGAAATAATTCATGATGATAGAAGAAACTATGTCTCCTAAGAAAGTCTTCATGTCATAAACATGTTAAATAAGAAAAACCTTTGGAGAGATGGAACTGCAGTGTCTGTGTAGTGAGCAACAAGACTTTGGGATGAGTAAAAAACCAACTTCTTCCACCAGCATGCATTCTCAGAGATAACAAAAATTCACCAGCTGCTATGAAGTGCCACAGGAGCCAACAACAACAACAAAAAAACTGCAACAACAGATGTTTTCATCAAAAGGGAGTCTAAAAGTTCAAAGTCTGAGAGGCAACAGAGTTTCAAGGAATAGACCTTTTACATAATGAAATCTATTGAATATCAAATAATTTTTGACCAAAAAATGAAATAATAAAAAGAATTAAGATATCAGTAAAGTTTGCCATTTTAATTTTTGTGGAAGAAGTTAATGCCAAAAATAGGAATTTAAGGTAGTAATTTCTCTTTACTAGCAATACTATTGGTGGTTCACACTATGAAAAACAAATAATTTTGGACTGCCACAATATTTTTTTTAACCTAAATTTCCACCAACTAAAAAAATGGATCTCCAATGTCAATTAAAATCTTCAGTCCATTCTATTTGCACCTATAGGTATTCCAACTCCTGCACATTTCCCTCATTTCTTTATATGAAGCTCCTCCAACAGCAACTTCACGTATTATTTCTAAATGATGCCATCACCTTTGGCAGAGAACAAGAAAAAACCATAACCAGCAAAGGTCTGAGGTCACACAGAATCTGGTGAGATGCATTTTTTTCACTCTGCTTTGCAACTAGATGCAACTTTTTAATTAAATGCTGAGACAGCCTGTAGTCCTGAAAGCTTCAGGCACAGTCCCCATCAGAACAGTTACACAAAAATGTGAAGGATGAGACTGTTAAGGACCAGACTGTGTGAACAGCTGGAATCAGAGGCAATACAGAGTAATATTATCTAGGGCTATCATGAGAGAAATCTGTCCAAAATCTTCAAGAATAGTTTGTATTTTCTGGTACTTCCAAATCTGGGACATCCAACCAGAGACATACTCTACAGCTTCAAGAAATAGAATCATAGAATCATAGAATCATTTAGGTTGGAAAAGATCTTAAAGATCTTCGAGTCTAACCATCAACCATGCCCACTAAACCATGTTCTGAAGTGCCTTGTCTACTCGCTTTTTGAATACCTCCAGGGATGGTGACTCAACCACTTCCCTGGGCAGCCTGTTCCAATGCCTGACAACCCTTTCAGTAAAGAAATTTTTCCTAATATCCAATCTAAACCTCCCCTGCCACAACTTGAGGCCATTTCCTCTCGTCCTATCTCCAGCCATCTAACAGAAGAGACCAGCACCCACCTCACTACAACCTCCTTTCAGGTAGTTGTAGAGAGGGATAAGGTCTCCCCTCAGCCTCCTCTTCTCCAGACTAAACAGCCCCAGTTCCCTCAGCCGCTCCTCATAAGACTTGTGCTCTAGACCCTTCACCAGCTTCATTGCCCTTCTCTGCACACGCTTCAGCAACTCAATGTCTTTCCTGTAGTGAGGGACCCAAAACTGAACACAGTACTCGAGGTGCAGCCTCATTGGTGCTGAGTACAGGAAAGCTATCAGCTCCCTGCTCCTGCTGGCCACACTATTTCTGATACAGGCCCGGATGCCGTTGGCCTTCTTGGCCACCTGGGCACACTGCTGGCTCATATTCAGCCGTTGGGGTCCTGTATGAAAAATAAAAAAGTGAAAAATCTTCCCTGAGTAAATTCTTATATCATCTGAAGTTTGTATAATCACTGTATTTCAGATCAGGAGAATGAGTGGCAATTAAAGCTTTAAGAGCCATGAATCTGGCCCTCCACCTCTGCATCCTTTCAGCTACTATTCTGTGCACCGTCGGTTACAGAATACCATATTTATTAACCCTTCCTCATAAATACCCTATGATAAATAGGTGTCGTGGTTTCAGCCCAGCCAGTAACAAAGCATCATGCAGCTGCTTGCTCACTCCGCCGGCCCTGGTGGGATGAGGAGAAAATACAAAGAAATGCTCGTGGGTCGAGACAAGGGCAGGAGGGATCACTCACTACTTATGGTCACGGGCAAAAGACAGGCTCAACTTGGGGAAGAAACAAAATCAATTTAATTTACTACCAATCAAATCAAAACAAGGACATTAGGAAGTAAAACCCAAACCTTAGAACACCTTCCCCCACCCCTCCCTCCTTCCCGGCTCAACCCCACTCCCGGTTCTCTCCACCTCCTCCCCCCGGCGGCGCAGGGGAACAGGGGATGGGGTTGGGGTCAGCTCCCCACACCTTGTCTCTGCCGCTCCTTCCTCCTCAGGGGGAGGACTCCTCACTCCTCCCCTGCTCCAGCGTGGGGTCCCTCCCATGGGAGACAGTCGTTCACAAACTTCTCCAATGTCAGTCCTTTCTGCAGGCTGCAGTTCCTCACAAACTTCCCTGGTGTGGGTCCTTTCCACGGGCCAATCTTCAGTCACAGCCACTTCAGCCACTCCATGGGCTTTCCCATGGAGTCACGGACATCTTGAGGGGCACCCACCCACTCTGGTGTGGGCTCCTCCCCGGGCTGCAGGTGGGCATCTGCTCCCCCGCTCCCCTCCATGGGCTGGGGGGGGGAACAGCCTGCCGTCTCACCACGGGCTGCAGGTGCATCCCCTCCTCCGGTGCACCTCCTCCCCTCCTTCTGCACTGACCTCGGTATCTGCAGAGGTTTTGCTCACATTCCAATCCCACTACTCACTACTGGTTCCCCTTCTTAAATATATTCTCCCAGAGGTGCTACCACCGTCACTGATGGGCTTGGCCTGGGCCAGAGGTGGGTCCGACTTGGAGCCAGGGAAGCTTCTAGCAGCTTCTCACAGGAGCCACCCCTGCGGCCCCCTCCCCTGCTACCAAACAAAATGCACTGCACAAACCCATTACAAGAGGGTATTAATACCTATTAATACCATAAATACACCTAAGCAAGGACAAGATCAACCAGGAAAAAAAAATTAATTACTTTTTTTTAAAGTATTTCTTTAAATTATCTCTTAAGAGTCAGAATGTTCATTTCTCAAAAAATAGTAATGCATTATAAATTAGGTTGAAAGCGTTACTTATTTTTTTAAAGCTGCAGAAACAAACAAAAAATATAGAATTGTTTACACTCTTTAAGACAGATATACAACAGAGGAGGGAGAACTGCAATATTTACTTAAAGCATGAGATAAAAGGATACATTTTATATACAAATATCAGCCAGGCAACAAGATAAATTCTGTGTTAAACAAAGACAAAACAACAAATCTATAGGCAAGCATTATAGCCGTGGGGCATCGTGGTCAAACGAACTCCTGAGTAGAGGCTGAGGAGATAAAGCAGCTGAGGAGATAAAGTCAGGCATTGTTTTCTCAGCTAGTGTTTTCACAGAAGGTCTCTCAGTACAAGGCTACCCATGAAATGCAAGTTTTATCTGGGAGTTGGACTCAATCATCCTTATGGGTCCCTTCCAACTTGAGATATTCTATGATTCCATGATGTATAAAATTACTGCCTTTTTTCAGTATCAGCTTCAGCAAGATACCCTGGAGATTTTTGACACCAGTTTATCTTCACCTTCTACCTATATTTAGACCATGGCAAGCCCATAATGATACAAAGGAAGAAAAATCCCAGGTTTTACCTCCCAAGAAAGTTCTTAAACCAAAACAACCCTGAGCAGACCCAGCTCTTCAGGGTGCAATGAAAGAAAAAACTAGATTCTTTAATTAAGCAAGACAACTGGTTCATATGCCGTAATCATTTCATCATGGAGTACTACTCAACAGTTTCATCAACCTGCCTTGTCTCTTATCATCACCCTATTTCATAGAATCATAGAATGGTTTGGGTTGAAGGGACCTTTAAAGATCAACTAGTTCCAACACCCCTGCCATGGGCAGGGACATCTTTCACTAGATCAGGTTGCTCAAAGCCCCCTTCAACCTGACATTGAACACTTCCAGGGATGGGGCATCTACAACTTCTCTGGGCAGCCTGTTCCAGTGCCTCACCAAGCTCATCATAAAAAGTTTTGTTCTTATATCCAATCTAAATCTACTCTCTTTCAGTGTAAAACAGTCGCCCCTTGTCCTGTCACTACAGGCCCTGTTAAAAAGTCTTTTTCCACCTTTCTGATAAGCCTCCTTTAAATATTGAATGGCCACAATAAGGTCTCCTCAGAAGTTTCCCTTCTCCAGGCTGAACAACCCCAATTCTCTCAGCCTTTCTTCATAGGAAAGGCATTCCAGCCCTCTGATCATTTTCACGTCCATTGTCTGGCTCTAACAGGGCCATGTCTTTCTTGTGCTGCGAACCCCAGAGCTGAATGCAGTACTCCAGGTGTGGTCTCATGAGAGCAGAGTAGAGGGGGAGACCCCCCTTCCTCAACCTGCTGGTCGTGCTTCTTTTGTTGCAGCCCAGGATACAGTTGGCTTTCTGGGCTGCAAGTGCACATTGCCAGCTCACGTCCAATTTTTCATCCACTACTATCCCCATGTCTTTCTCTGCAGGGCTGCTTTCAATCCATTCATCTCCCAGTCTGTATTGGTATGGAGGATCACCCCAACCCAAGTGGAGGAACTTGCATTTGGCCTTGCTGAACTTCATGATGTTTGTATGGGTCCACTCCTGAAGCCTGTGAGGGTCCCTCTGGATGGCATCCCTTCTCTCAAGTGTATCAACTTCACCACTCAGCTTGGTCATCCACAAACTTGCTGAAGGTGCACTCAATCCCACTATGTCATTAATGAAGATTTTGAACAGTATCAGTCTGAATACGGAATCCTGAGGGACACCATTTTTTATTGGTCTACATTTGGACGTTGCATTGAGCCATTGACTGCAACTCTTTGGATGCAACCATTCAGCCAATTCCTTCTCCATAGAATAGTCCATCCATCAAACTCATATCTCTCCAATTTAGAGACAAAGAAGTTGTGTGGGACCATATCAAAGGCCTTAGAGAAGTCAAGGTAGATGACATCAGTTGCTTTTTCCTTATCCACCAAAGCAGTCACTCCATCATAGAAGGCCACCAGATTGGTCAGGCATGATTTGCCCTTGGTGAAGCCATGTTGGCTGTCTCCAATCACCTCCCTGTCATCCCTACACTTTGAAGTAGTTTCCAGGAGTATCTGTTCCATATTTCTATAAGGGCAGCTTTTTCTTGCAGTCAGTACATGTTTCAAGGCCACAAGCCCCTGCTCTAACACTTGGATGCTTCAGTGTCATGACAGCATGCATAGCTTACCTCATCAGCAAGGAAAATGGCCACCGTTGCCTCTCTTTTTAACCTGATCATTTTGCTAGCATGCAATGAAACTCACTAATTACCATCATGGGCAAAACAGATGCAACTTTGGGAAAACTAATTTAATTTATTGCCAGTTAATAACAGAGTAGAATATTAAGAAATAACAAAACTAACACCACCTCCTCACCCCCTTCTTCCCAGGCTCAATTTCACTCCCAACCCTTCTACCTCCTCCCCCAAACAGCACAAGAGGATGGGGAATGTGTTTCGTCTCTGCTGCCCCTTCCTCCTCGCAATGTTCCCCTGCTCCAGTGTGGGGTCCCTCCCACAGGATAGTCCTTCATGAACTGCTCTAGCATGGTCCCCCCCAGGGTCACTGGTCCTGCCAAAAAACCTGCTCCTGCATGGGCTCCTCTCCATGGGCTGCAGTTCCTTCCAGGAGCAGGAGCCTGCTCATTATGGTCTAAGTACCCCATCCTCAACTTTACTTCTGTTGTATCATGATTGAACTCTCTGCAACACTCAGAGAAAGCAGTGTTAAATGTTCAGTCTTAACACTGTATGCATATTTCTCACCACATGTGATGGTCTGAGAAATTATAGCCAATGTCTCAAAAATTTGTTAAAAAACTTTGGTGGAGAAGATGGCCTCTGTAAAAGCACCAGAGTTGCATAAACAGGAAGATGCAGCTGGAGGAGAGGGCCCCATGGGGGTGAGACCGTGCTTCTCCAAAGCCATACTTCCCTACCTTAAGCAACCATGAGAAGAGGCATGACACATGTGCCAAGAAGAAAGGTCAGACAGCGGTCATGCCTACAAGGAGGGAGAAGCAACTCCCTGATGACCCCCAAACCCACCAACCCATTTCCAGAGAATTCTGGAGACATGAACTGCGCATGTCAAGACCACCAACTCGTTTCTGGAACGTTCCTGAGCACACACTGCACCTGCTCAATGACGACAAATCCCCATCTATAGGGGCAGACACTTCAGGAATAAACGAAGGAAGGACAAGTTCTTGGCATGCGTGCCTCGCCACCAGAGGACCACACCTATGAGTAGAGACCATCGCTGGATCCAAGGGTGGTTCTCTCTCTCTCTCTTCTTCTTTTCCCTTTTTGCATTTCTTTCTCTATAACTCCCTTCTCCTTTCTAAGGGTGTCTTAATGACATGATGCAAGGTTCATGTTGATAAGTTCACTTGTACTTGGGCAAGGTTAGCTAGGTTGTATAGATGTTGATTGTTGCTTGAACTCCCCTGGTGTTGTTTCACCTCAGTTCTGACAAAGGAAATCCACAAACCTGAGTCGCTCCAACCTTGGGACACGACACCATACAATGCAATATATTATAAAAGCCAACAGAAAGCTGCAAAAAAGAAAAGCTATCTGAAGACAAGAGCATGCTAATTAAGATAAACAAGAGAATGTTAAACAAATGGCCTTTAGGAAGCAAGAGAAAGGAAGTAATGGCTGCCCTTCTGCTCCTCTTTCATAAGCAGTTCTTCCACTAATAATTACAAGGCACTAAGTCCAGCATGGAGCAGCAGAACACTTGAACACTGTCAAGAACTTCTTTAGTCCTGTTCTCATGCAAATCCTGAGCTGTTCCTTGAAGTGAAGATAGTGCAGTATATGGCAGCACTATGCCTCTGATAGCATTGTCCTTGCCTTACTGGTGCGTATTTTGCAACAGTTCAGAGTCTGGAGACATGTTGAAATAAGACCTGCATATTCATCTGCTGACACAGGCAGGTTTTTGATCTCTAGCTATAACATATTTGGTAAAAGTATCACATCATTTGACACCACAGATGCCCCCTTGAGACAGTCCAAAATTCCTATCTGCAAATGGCACATAAGGTTTAATCAGCACCTGAAAAAGAAGAAGGGAAGCATCTGCTGACCTGCTCTAGCCAAAACATACATGATTTCATTCTTCTTAAGAAGCACCCATTGATGTAACTCAGCAAGCAATCCCCTATATTGTTATGGAGAAAATGCAAGGCAGCCAACTGTCCCTACTAAATCAAACTATCCTGAACTGCTTTCTGAAGCTGCAACCATCAGTGGAGGCTGGGATCTGCTAAATTAAAACATTAAAATATGACTTAAAGATTTTAACAGTAATCACCATTTTATAAATAGGATAATGATTTCCCCTGTAGCCAAACCTCCATATGTGAGACAATAAGCAAACGTTTCCGTATTTTAAATGTTAACTATTCTGCAGGCATACCTCATTAAAGATGGTATCTGGTTAACATGCCAAGTCTCAAATAGCTGTACTATAAGAAAGAATATTGGATCATATCCTCAGCTGCTGTAAGTCATTGACTTTGCTTCAACAAAAAATAACTCAATGTGCATCATCAACAGATCTAGCATATTGTTTATTGCTGAACTTGCATAGATAGAAGTGCTTTGAAAAAGCACTGCATATAATGGCCCTGTCATTCATTTTAGGATTGTATTTTCATGATGACTGGTGAAAGCTGGCTTTTCCTTTGCATTTTCCCTGCTTTATTGGTAGCAATTATGGGTGATTTTATGTCTGTTTACAGAAAGTTGTAATTGAAATAGAAAACATCTTTAATTGATGTGGATATTTATTGTGCTGAGGACTTGATTTCTGACTCAGAAGTTGATTGAGAACACCCTTCTTAAATGACTGGCTTCATATCTCATAGATTTGAGAAGATAGCAGAAAGTCTTTTTTGACTAATATTTGCTTAAAAAAAAAACAAAACAGAAAATAAGGGCAGCACTGGAACAAATTTCCTGCCATCACCTGAGCTGTTTCTATTCCTCTCTACTGCAGTAGTTACAATACCCCTGAGTTCAGGCTAGCTGCAGCAGTTTTTAACAGAGAAGAAAGGCTGGCACTATGAAGTAGGTCACTTGCAAGCTTTGAACACCTTTTCTATCTCAAAGTGCATCAGATGCTTTCAGTCCTTCAAGCAGGTGCTAGTATACACTAGGGAGGCATGGGGAACACCATCTTCACTCGGTCAGGGATCCTGGTAGCATGATAGAAAAGCAAAGACAAGTTTGATCCCTGTGCCCTATACATGTGCTTTTCCTCTACCGCACCATTTCAGTTCCAATACACAGTGAGACAGCATACCGCACTTAGACGTCATGACTGCAGGGAAGAAAGCCAGAAGGCTGTTGTTACGAAGCTGATCGCACAGAACATCTCCCCACATGCAACAGCTGACTGTGAATAAGGTGATCAGGGTCTTCCACAAAACACCCAGACAAACGTGTGCAAGATAGTCACAAGTAGCAAATAAAGGGTCTTCCATATTTAGAGGTGCCTATACCACAGAGACTTTAAATAAGGACCTGTGAGTGCACAATGTCAACTTTCAGGCCATTTCTCTTTCATGACTCCAGACAGAAGCAGGGGTCCCCACCACTGATTGATAGATTCACCCCTCATTCAGTGTATGCACCATTCCTTTCCTTTAGAGAACTGGGTTCCTCCCTTGGAATTACTGCAAGCCTGTGCCTGCTAGTGACTGCTTTAAGATCACTTGGATCAGACCTACCACCTAAGAACTTTATTTCTGCAAAGATGGTAGAGGCTTCCTTGATCAGCTGGAGAAGCAGCACCCTGCAGTGAGATCTGGAATCAGCAGCACAAGAATATGGTCTAACATGTGCAAATGGAATTGTGTTGCCAGGAGGTCTTTAAAACAGCTTTCTGCTGCACTGTAAGAGACTAGGAACAAAGGAATTAACTTCTTCATTCTGGAGCCACCATTCACTACATCTCTATTGCTGAGGTATGAGAGTGGTTCCCACCTGTGCTAATCCAGCAATAATGTGTCCCTGAAGTAATTTTGCAGGGCAAATATCTATACCTCCAGAGAACATTAAGACAAAATGATCGAATGAGTTTCCTTGGGAGTTTGTAGCATGTAAATTTCCTGTTCTTTAATGACAAAAGCAATTATAAATTTGTCTTCAGAATGTGACTTTGCTTAAATATACGTGATTATAGAAAGAACTGTAAAATAATATAAATGATGCATGATAAATTTTAATAAATAAAAAATAAATATGATGTATAACAATCTTGGTTTTAAAAAAAAACAAAGCAAATCACAACCATGAACAGATCCTTCCAAATTTCAAGTGAATTAATGAAATAAATAATCAGGAAAGTACTATCTCTATTTTTTTTAAACACTTTCTTCCAATGAAATAGCAAAGTACTTTTCACAGCAGTTAGATAGCGCTTCAACCAATTCACTCTTTGCTGCTGAATTTTTAAATACAGGTTTTGGAGGGCTTTTCAGTATTAAAAAAACCCCAAACAAACAGCAAAACAAACCAAGAAACAAAGGTCCAGTCTG
Organism: Haliaeetus leucocephalus; assembly: GCF_000737465.1. Taxonomy (NCBI): domain Eukaryota; kingdom Metazoa; phylum Chordata; class Aves; order Accipitriformes; family Accipitridae; genus Haliaeetus; species Haliaeetus leucocephalus. The sequence goes on along the minus strand of NW_010972581.1, from coordinate 2,494,775 downwards.
CATGCCACACAATTTGGAACAGGTTTCAGAATTCAATCTAATGCAAGTTTCCTAACCTGAATACCCCTGAAGCATCCTCTGAAAATACCTGAAGATAATTATCAAAGTCCAAAAAACCCCAAAAGTGCCTTCCCAAGGCACAGCTCAGAACCCTTCCCATGCTGTCTTTTTTATATTGCACAAGTCCATCTGTTTTAACAGTAGAAGTAAGCATGCTGTCAGGCAGATGACATTCAAACAGACTGAGCATCTGAAAAATGTAATACTGTGAAGGAATCCTGCTTTAACACCAGCTCCTTTGCTGAGGATCTGCTGGAGGCAGATGGAAGCTCCCATCTGAGTTGAGGGAAACCCCATCTCTGTTACTCCTGCATTTAAATAGTACCCTGAAGGAATCTTCCCTAGCAACTCTTCTCAGGCACAATTCTGCCAAAGCTGTGAAGGGAAAGAAAACTTAATTTGTATTTGTATGTCACTTGCTTTCCATTCTCCTGTGCATTCTCTCTTCTACCTCTTCCTAGAAAACCTCTTGAGTATCTAACAAGGTGTATGTCCTGTCTTTCCTCTTCTTTATTCAGGGAACAGGTTCATATGATCTGTTTAGATCTGGAAAATCCTTTCCTCATGCAGCAGTGAGTAGTTCCAGTTGGAAGGAATAGAGTAGTTTCAGTTGGAAGGGACCTACAAAGACCATCTAGTCCAAGTGCCTGACCACTTCAGGGCTGACCAAGTTAAAGCATGTTTTTAAGGGCATTGTCCAAATGCCTCTTACACACTGACAGGGTTGGGGCATCGACCACCTCTCTAGGAAGCCTGTTCCAGTGTTTGGCTACACTCTCAGTAAAGAAATGCTTCCTAATGTCAAGACTGAAACTCGCCTGGTGCAGCTTTGAACCATTCCCATGCGTCCTATCACTGGACACCAGGGAGAAAAGATCAGCACCTCCCTCTCCACTTCTCCTCCTCAGGAAGCTGTAGACAGCAATGAGGTTGCCCCTCAGCCTCCTTTTCTCCAAAATAGACCAATCCAGAGTACTCAGTCCTCACAGGACATGCCTTCAAGCCCTTTCACAAGCTTTGTTGCCCTCCTCCGGATGCATTCAAGTACTTTAACATCCTTCTTAAATTCTGGGGCCCAGAACTGCACACGGTACTCAAGGTGGCGCTGCACCTATGCTAAATACAACCGGATAATCACCTCTTTTAACCAGCTGGTTATACTGTGTTTGATGCACCCCAGGATGCAGTTTGCCCTCTTGGCTGACTCATATTGAGCCTGCTGTCAACCAGTACCCACCTTCTGCAGGGCTGCTCCCCAGACGCTCATCTCCCAATTTATACTTGTGCCTGGTGCTACTCCACCCCAGCTGCAGAATCCAGCATTTGGTCCTGTTAAATTTCATGCCATTGATGGTTTCCCAATGCTCCAATCTATGCAAATCCCTCTGCAAGGCCTCTGATCGCTTGAGAGAGTCAACAGCACCTCCCGGTTTAGTATCATCATCAAACTTGCTAGTGGTGCATTCAAGTCCTGCATCCAAATCATTGATAAAAATGTTGAACAGAAACAGCCCTAAAATTGAGCTCTGAGGAACACCACTGGTGACTGGACACCAGCCAGATGTAGCCCCATTCACTACAACCCTTTGAGGTCTGCCCTTCAGACAGTTCTTCACCCAGTGTACCATTGTCGTGGTTTAACCCCAACCAGCAGCTAAGCACCATGCAGCCACTCATTCACTTCCCCTCCACCCAGTGGGATGAGGGAGGGAATCGGAAAAAAACCCAACAACTCGTGAGTTGAGAGAACAGTTTAATAGGATGGAAAGGAAGAAACTAGTAATGATGACACTAATAAAATGACAATAGTAATAATAAAAAGGATTGGAATATGCAAGTGAAGCACAATGCAATTGCTCACCACCCGCTGACTGATGGCCTGTTACTCCCTGAGCGGTGATCCCCCCACTCCCACTCCCCCCAGTTTATGTACTGGGCATGACGTCACATGGTATGGAATACCCTGTTGGCCAGTTTGGGTCAGCTGTCCTGGCTGTGTCCTGTGCCAACTTCTTGTGCCCCTCCAGCCTTCTTGCTATCTGGGCATGAGAAGCTGAAAAATCCTTGACTTTAGACTAAACACTACTTAGCAACAACTGAAAACATCAGTGTGTTATCAGCATTCTTTGCATATACTGAACTCAAAACATAGCACTGTACCAGCTACTAGGAAGACAATTAACTCTATCTCAGCTGAAACTAGTGATAGCATATTTCCATACATTCTGTATGGTATGTCTAAATATTTTGATGGTTTTAATATTTTGTACCAGCCGTGGAAACTGGTTTGCTGCTAGGTGACTGTAAAAGTGAGATTTGGTAAATAATTATTAGAAATCTTATACTAACACTATGATTGAAACAATAGACAAAAGCATAGCCAAGTAATTAATTAGTAGAGGTAGTTACTCGTAAGTTTTGCAGTTCTTTGCTCTTATGACTAGATGTTCCTGTACGCTAGATGAGAACAATGTTGAAACTGACCACATGTGATTGATTGAAACTGCGTTAAGCTTCAAGATCAAAGAACAAGGACAAGAATAAAGACTTCAAGGACAGCCAGCAAGAACTTCAAATGGGTCCGTGGTCACAAAAGCAGCCCTTCGACTCAAGGGGTCCTTCACTGTGCATGATCAGATGTAGGCAGTACTAAGATAATCAGTTGCAATCATTTTTATGTGTATGTATACTAATCTGATTAATATGCAATTAGTTATTCTATATAACCTGTTTGTGCTAAAGCTGTGGTATGTACACTAGGTAGAACTAACCCCTGTGCATCCAGTGCTGCAATAAAGAATGCCTGCTTTCTAAAACTCCAAAATGAGTCTTAGGGAATTTCTTCAACCGTCTTTTTGGTATCACCAGGACAACCGTGTACCTGCTCATCTCGCAGTTGGACAACTTGTCCAGAAGGATACTGTGAGGGACAGTATCAAAAGCCTTACTAAAATCCAGAAAAAATACATCCATCACCTTCCCTTCATCCACTAGGTGGGTGACCTTATCCGAGAAATATATCGAATAAGTTAGTTAAACAGGACTTTCCCTTTGTGAACCCATGTTGACTGTGCCTGACAATTGCATTGTTCTTTAAAGGCCTTTCAATAGTACCCAGTATGATCTTCTCCATAATTTTTCCAGGAACTGAGGTTAGACTAACAGGTCTGCTTTCCTGAGTCTTCCTTCACACCCTTCTTGTAAATTGGAATAACACTGGCTAGCTTCCAGTCAGTGGGGACCTCCCCAGACTCCCAAGACCTTTGGTAGATGACTGGGAGGGGTCCTGCTGTAACATCCACTAGCTCCTTCAGTACTCTGGAATGAATCCCATCAGGCCCCATGGGCTTGTGAACATTCAGCTGATACAGCTGGTCCCTTACAATTGCAGTTGCCTCAAATGGAAAGCCACTGCTCCTGCGGTCATGGTCCTCAAACTCAAAGGTTCGGGCAGCCCAAGGTCTATCAGTATTATTAAAGTCTGAGGCAAAATAAGCATTGAATGCCTCTGTTTTTTCCTCATCCCTATTTGTCAGGTGACCATCTTCAACAAATATTGGTGCAATGTTTTCCTTGGACCTCCTCTTGCTATCAACATACTTAAAAAACCTTTTTTGTTGTCTGACACGACACTGGCCGGTTTCAACTCTAATTAAGCCTTGGCCTTTCATGTCTTCTCCCTTTGCTCTGTAATCTACATGTGAAGCCTGACTTTGCTTTCAGACATCATACAATTTCTTTTTCTTCCTGAGTTCCAAGGGGAGTTCCCTGTTCAGCCAGGATGGTCTTCTCCCCTGCTTGCTTGACTTGTGATGTAATGGGATTGCCGCGTTCTTAAAAATGAACCAGGACTCATGGACCCTTAAGTCCTCAAAAGCAGGTTCCCAGGGGACACTGCTAAGTACCTCCCTGAGTAGCTGAAAGTTTTCTCTCTTGAAATCCAGGGTAGCAACTCTGCTGACCTTTTTTTCACATTACACCAAAAATTTTAAACTCAGCCATTTCATGATCACTGTGGCCAAGACAGTCACCTACCATCACATCTCCCAAAAGTCCTTCTCTATCCACAAACAGCAAGTCCAGGAGGGCACCTTTCCTAGTTGGCTCACTGAGTACTTGTGACAAATTATCTTCCACAAACTTCAGGAATTTCCGAGACTTGCTTGTCACAGCAGTATGATATTCCCAGTTGATGTCTGGGAAGTTGAAATCTTCCATAAGGGCAAGGGCTACCAATCCAGAGTAATGTAAATGCTCCCCTTAGCATTGCCAACCTCAGGCAGTGTCATGCCATCCCTAGGCTTACCTTCAGCTCTCATGGTGTTATCCCCTCCCCCCAACAATTCTAGTTTAAAGCCTGCTCAATCAGTCCTGCCAGTTTATGAGCAAAGAAGCATTTCCCCCACTGGGACAGGTGGATCCTGTCAGGCCCCAGCATACCTTGTGTCTCAAAGACTCTTCCATGGTTATAAAAATCAAAGTTCTGGTGGAGGCACCAGTCCTGGAGCCAGGCATTGATGTCTTGGGCATGCCTGTTTCTTCCGGTGTCTCTCCCCATTACTGGGATGATTGAGGAAAACACTACTTGTGCTCCTGAATCCTCTAGCATTCTTACCAGGGCCCTGAAATCTCTTTTGACTGACCTTGTACTTCCTGTTGCAATGTCATTAGTACCCACGTGAAAGAACAGGAGGGGGTGATAATCCAAAGTCTGTACTAAGCTCATCAGTTTTCTGGTGACTTCCCTGATCCAGACCTCAAGGAGGCAGCAAACTTCCTGAAGAGAGGGTCTGGTCTGCAGATGTGTGTCCCCCTTCCACTCAGGAGGGAGTCACCTATGACCAAAAAACTTGCTGTTGTTTCTTCTCAGTGCTGGTCGTAATGCAGGTCTTGATGCAAGGGGTTGGTTGATCTGACCTTGGTGAGACAACTTGCACAGATTCCTCTTTCTCCATCTCATCATGTCCTTTGTCCACCACAGAGCCTTATACCTATTGTATAAAGCTAGCTCAGAGGGCAAGGAGGGGCTCTGTGCAGTAACTTGCTTCCACTCCCCCCTATCCCTCCTATCACTGCCTTCATCCTGGCACAAAGCAGATAGTGGACCTACCTCAGTAGTGGCCATGCTGAGTTGGCACATGTCTACCAGAGATGGCAAGGTACAGCTCCATAGGCCTATCTCTTTCTCAGATTCCCAGATGCTCCTCAGTCTGCCCACCTCCTCCTGAAG
>NW_010972581.1:2467400-2489475 GCF_000737465.1 Haliaeetus leucocephalus | reverse complement strand
GTCTCAAAGACTCTTCCATGGTTATAAAAAGCAAAGTTCTGGTGGAGGCACCAGTCCTGGAGCTAGGCATTGATGTCTTGGGCATGTCTGTTTCTTCCAGTGTCTCTCCCCATTACATAGTAGCTAGAAGGGGGCTATGATTTGGATTTGTGCTGAAAACAGTGTTGATGATGCTGAGATGTTTTCATTCCTGCTGAGTAGTGCTCACACAGAGTCAAGGCCTTTTCTGCATCTCACCCCACCCCACCAGGGAGGAGGTTGGGGGGGCACAAGAAGTTGGGAGGGGACACAGCCGGGACAGCTGACTCCAACTGACCCAAGGGATATCCCAGACCATATGATGTCATGCTCAGCAGATAAAGCTGGGGGAAGAAGAAGGAAGGGGGGGGACATTCAGAGTTACATTGTTTGTCTTCCCAAGTAACTGTTAAGCCTGATGGAGCCCTGCTTTTCTGGAGATGGCTGAACACTTGCCTGCTGATGGGAAGTGGTGAAATAATTCCTTGTTTTGCTTTGCTTGTGTGCGCGGCTTTTGCTTTACCTATTAAACTGTCTTCATCTCAACTCATGAGTTTTCTCACTTTTACCCTTCCAATTCTCTCCCCCATCCCAACCAGGGGGGAGTGAGCTAGTGGTTGTGTGGTGCTTGGTTGCTGGCTGGGGTTAAACCACAACACTAGGCAAGGAATTCCCTTCTGTTAGTTTTATGCCTGTACTGCATTCATCATTTAGTCATAATAATGCTACAGCACACAAACAAGTGAGGAGGACAACAGATACTATGTGTATGTTTCAGCTTCTACCTTGATACTTTGGTTTAACCACTACAGATTTATGTTGTTTTCTATGAAGGCATATTTAACAAGTCTTAACAACAGCTGGAAAATGTCCACAGAGTCACCTAAACAAGATCCAAGTAGCAATTTAAGAAGGCCTTGTCAGAAAGATACTCAAGGACAAACCACTTCCCATAGTAGTTTTGTTTTTCTCATCCTGCCTCTTCTAACTAAGCTGATAAGGGCTCTCCAAGTGAAATAACATGTTCAACATAATAAGCAGAACTCAAGACCCCTCAGGAAATCTAGCCCAAATAAGTGAGAACACTAACTCTGCAGGACCTGTTACGTCACATAACATTTCAAGTGCCCCAAAAGTCTCATCACTTAATACTAATAAACATCTATTTCTTGGTATATTTTTTAATTAACTTGATGTCATGAGTGGGGAAGCCAACTCCAACAATCAGAACTGTTAAATTCACATAAATTTTTTTAAACCTATAAAGCATACTAGCAACAAGCTTTTCCCAATATATTCCTGGACTAAGAAAACAGTAGTTCCTACAAAGACAGCAAAGTTTTAAGACACTGTTTCAAAAGCAAGCATGCTTCTGTTTTCTGGCAAACAGTGTTCCAGAAACAGTGTTCTGGTTTCTGTGCAAAAGGTTTATTAGAAAATAATTTGTATCATCCTTATAACTTTTTGAACTAAACCATAACATTTTCAGTAGATGAGGGAATAAAGAATTGTAATAATTAAAAAAAAAAAAAAGTTTTCTACTAAACTGTACGAAGTCTTCAGAGCAAGGTATCCCATTAATCTAAGTAATGCCTCCTGAGGAGCAGTAAATTTCAAGCAATACTGTCTTTTAGTTTCATCTTAAAATATTTGCTCCACCTCCTTTAAAGGACTTGATTGATACATGAATTAAAAGACAAAGTATTTTAATCTCCTGTAGAAATAGAGGAATATTTTTTAATGGGTCTGTGGCAGTACAACTACAAGTCTTGGCTTATTGCAGAAGAATGGCTTTTCCATTAGATAAATAACTGAAATAATTTTATTTGGTACAACTGCTTTTGGGGATGCCTGAGATCTTCTGGGGATCTTTCGGGCCTTGCCCAATTGTCCCACTAACAATTAACATGTACTTTCTCTCCCGCACATTAAATCTCAGTTAAACATGCTGTAAGGTGGTGCTTAGGAAATAGGAGATGCAAATTATGCCTAAGCAGAAAGCTGAAAAAAAACAAAGCAGGTCAAGCATCACACAAATTGGAGCAAACATACCTGAGCCCTGCCACCAGTTACAGACACAGAAATTGAAGGGAGGCAGAGGCATTGTAATACTTCAGTCTTCTACTGAGTGGGAGAAGGAAATCCCAAGCTAGTGGAGACCCAAACAAGTAGATCTGTCATCTCCAACAGTACATAGCCTTTCTGAATTGGCATCAACACATTATCACCCATATACACTGCTGGTAGGCTTAAGCTGACCAATTACACATGTAGCCTGCATATTTCTGCTTCCATTTTAGAAGTCAACACAGGCAGAACTGTTGTCCCACAAGTGGTGTTTGTTTACCCAGTGTGCAAGCCAACAGCACACAGAGTCAAGGTATTTTCAAATTAATTTCACTGATGCGCATGAATGGGTGCCTGTCTCAAGACAGCACACCCTTGTCTCAAAAATTCTCATGTTTATACACTTAACTAATACATATTCATTGTTATTTTCCTTAATGATTGGTTCTTTCTTCTTCTCCCCTCACGTAAATTAGTGCGCAGACTCTGTCTCCTTCCTTCATTGTCTTCTTTTGAGTAGGTCGTATCAGTTGAGTAGGTCGTCAATGAGTTGGTGGTCATGATGTCCCCCTGTAGGAATTACCTTTTATCTACTTCTTCCCTAATCTTGGCAGTTCCAAGCAGTTCTTCAAGGTTTATTGACCAGACTACAGTCCATTACCTTTTCTGACATAAATATAAAGCCTCATTGTCTAGTAGTAAGTTTCTAAACCCTAAATCATGTCTAGTTATTGTTTCCCTATTTAAATATTAAATGACGGGCTGTACACAAGACTTTAGCAGTTCCCTGGTTATTTCAATCATATTATACATATTAATTGATAACAGAACCAGTTCAGTTATGCTTGCCTGCACTGTACAGGCATGCCTACAAGTCACTCTCTTGTTTAACATGGTCACCAAGATCTTTTGACAATAGTCTGGGAGTTAAGTTTTAAAAAAGACCACAGAAAATGGAGAACAGACTCCACTTTCAAGCAGCTTCTCCTAGCAAGCCTGGTGGAAAAGATCCTGGTAAAATATTTGGTTTTTAAGAGAATCACTGCTTCAGTAACATATTATCAAAACCCTCCAAATATACAGGTCAGAGCCCTGTGATACCCACCAGCCAAAGCCCAATATACATCTTACAATTTCATCAGGTGCCTCCAGAAGAAAGTGTCTTATAACCCCAAAATTATGTTGTGCACCTACAACGTTTAACTCCAGCTCCTCCAGTTAAAGTCATTTACATACGTTTTGGATTCAGTCTGTCTTAAAGCTATACTGCCAAGTGCCAGAAGCCCAGACTGATGTATTCCCTCAGCCTTATTGCTCTTTTGGATGTAACATGTTAATCAATGTCAAACAGCTGACTGAATAATCAATATTTCATTGCTACTGATGGCTCTTTTAGATAGCTCAGGAGAAAATAAGGCATTCATAGTTAAGGGTAATCAACTCCGAAAGGCAAGGATTCCAAGGAAAGATTTATATTGGTAAATACTGAGAAATTCCTGGAAGTGAAGAAGTTAAGCATGAGATAAGCTACAATGAAATTTATGCAACCTGTCTTTTCTTTAGGCATTGCTGGCTGTTACTCTACAAAATAAGGAAGGCCAATTCTTTAGCCAACTCGGAAGAAGACTGGAAACCCAGATTTTGTTCTCCTCTGTGCACCATTAGGCACCCATCACTTCAGGGGAAATTTGAAAAGGTCCTAGGAGATCAACATGGTATCTGTGCACAACTCAGTCCTATGACCTGCAGCAAAGCACAGGTCCAGCGCCCCTAAGATAGCAAGGGCCATAATGAGTTAACATTCAACTTTATAGAGTTTACCAGCTCCAAACTGGCCATTTGACCACACCTGGTTGGAACTGTGTCTGAACTCACCTCTTGTTTTTTGGGAAAAGAAACTAGTGCAGAGTTCTCCACCCCTTCCCCACAAGTTCTCCAACCCCTGGGGTATTCAGTTTCATCTCCTCTATCCATATCAGTTCTTTTCTATACTCTGAGAACAACTTCCCTGGGAAGGAGACAGCTGAATCTAAAGACCTGATGTCCGGATATACTTGAAGCCAGCACTTCCCAAACTGAGTTGAAACACCTCCAGGGATCACTAAGCATTAAGTGGCAGCAGCAGCTCAGTTCTGCAGGGGCAGAGGAATGGCAACAGACTGCAGATTATGAGGCAGCAGAGCTAAGAGCAGTCAGGCCCTGCTAACTACCTTCACCTGAGGCAGTGGCTATTTCCCAAGGGATGGAAGGTTTCAGCTTGTAATCTTTTCACACTTACTTCCCAAAGTATTAACCCTGGGGGGTGGGAGGAGGGCACATGGAGGCAGAGAAAGCAAAGGGAGGACAGAAGAGTACAAGAAACCACACACATTGTGGAGGTGTTGGAATTGGCACCACTTCCCCATCCAGGCACACATTCTGGCAACCACAGTTCATTTTGTTTGGGAAAAGGATGTGGCTACTTATTATCAGGGGAAGATTTCACAACTTCAGGGGGCAGCAGCAAGATATCTCAGACCAGAATAGGGTGTAATTTAAAGTATGCATCTTTTCTTATTGCAAGATGTGTACTTATCAATCTCCCTGCCCATATAAGGGATTGCTTTATGATGCACTCCAGCACTATTTATTTTTTAAAAGCAGCCTAATCTTTCCTGGTTCTCTAGTTCCTAGAAGGACAATGCAACCAGAGGCAGAACCACCCCCTCACCAAATCTGCTCTTACTGAAATCAGCAGTAAAGTTCACAGCTGCCAGACATGATGGCAGAAGCATGTTTAGAAACAGTGAGATTAGAACATTTCCAACAGATACCATTCCAACAACCATTACCCCTTGTCCCGTCGCAACAGGCCCTACCAAAAATTCTGTCCCCATTTTTCTTACAAGCTCCTTTTAACTATTGAAAGGCTGCAATAAGGTCTCCCCAGAGCCTTCTCTTCTCCAGGCTGAACAACCCCAAGTCTCTCAGCCATTCAGGGAAGCAGTACCATCTTATCCCCAAGCATCAGGTTTGAGACAACCAAAAGAAACTCTTAAAGCTTCTTAGTGTAGTGGTTAGATTTGGGGAGGCTGTCATCACCCTCTGCTTTATTCATTTTCAGTGCACTGCAGTTCTTCATCTTGAGGTGTTGTCCTACCTACTCTGCTTTATGTCTGTTCAATAAATTCCTGTAGAAGTTCTTCCAAGACATTTCAGATTATTCTGTAAGATCCTCAGCTTTTAAATTGCTTTTCATGGCTGACCACTTATTCTTTTTTGAAATACCATCTTTTAGTACTGTTTCTTGCTTCTCTGGCTTCCTTTCTCTGGCATATTTTAATCCAATCCTGTTGACTCTAGAGAGTGCACTTCTGCAGTTCATTATCACTCTGCTTGTACTGTTTTGTCTATCTGCTATCGTTTCTTGGAAAGGGAAAAGAAGAAGCAATTCCAGACACTGATACTGAAAAGCCGGTTGAAGAAACTAAGACTCACTTTTGAGTTTTAGAAAGCAGGCATTCTTTATTGCAGCACTGGATGCACAGGGGTTAGTTCTACCTAGCGTACATACCACAGCTTTAGCACAAACAGGTTATATAGAATAACTAATTGCATATTAATCAGATTAGTATACATATACATAAAAATGATTGCAACTGATTATCTCTGTACTGCCTACATCCGATCATGCGCAATGAAGGATCTATTTGAGTCGAAGGGCTGCTTTTGTGACCACCGACCCATTTGAAGTTCTTGCTGGCTGTCCTTGAAGTCTTTATTCTTGTCCTTGTTCTTTGATCTTGAAGCTTAACACAGTTTCAATTACATGTGGTCAGTTTCAACATTGTTCTCATCTAGCGTACAGGAACATCTAGTCATAAGAGCAAAGAACTACAAAACTCATAAATAATTACTAGTTAATCACTTTACTAGACTTTGTAATTATCTCCCTGGTTACCCTTTGCCTATTGTTTCAACCATAATGTTAATATATGATCATTTATCAAATCTCAATTGCACAGTCACCTAGCAGCAAACCAGTTTTCATAGAAGGTACAAAATATTAAAACCATAAAAGTTTGAACAAACCACACAAAATGTATGGACATATGCTATCAACACAAGTTTGTGTTTGTCTACCAAATATAAAGCAAAGGAGTCACACTGAAGACCTGGATGTAAGATTTCAATTACATCTCTTTTCAGCAGATTACCTCCTGAGCAATTAATTTTCCAGAACTATTTTGCCCAACCAAAGGGATTCCTTAAAATACTTCTTTCAAGCAGCTGCAATGAAAATGTGCTCATGAATCAAGAAACGGTGTAAAAAACAAAAAAAAGAGACGTTGAATAGAACTTTAACCTAAAAACTGTGGATAAACACACTTAGTTTTGACATTTAGCTTGATTTCTTTTGTTTAAGCTCTCATGGGAATCTTTCAACTGGAGCAGATGTTCAGGTTGCAATGGCAGACCAATAGTTTTGACAGTACTTGGTCAGGAGAAATAAATGTTGAACTTTTATTGGCCTGACCCAGGGATATCAGAAGCTGTGCCTGAGAAAGAAGATCTGGAAAAGTTTATGTCAAGAAAGTGCCTTTTCGGATATTTCTACATAGTGTTTCACTCCCAGCAGTGTGCCACCTTCTAGCACAACTAGCAAGTCTTGAGTACCTGATGGTGAGATAATCAGCCTGAGAACAAGAAGAAAATAAGCAATCAGCTTTTCTGATATAGGGCTGCATAAATTGGAAGTTTATTAGAAATGACGGATTCCTTTCAGAACATCTTTGAGTGAATTCACAAGCTGTGTGCAAGAGTAAGAACCCATCAACAACCCAGACCAGAACAGCCAGAAGGGCTATAGCACAGGTAGGGAAATCTAGCATTGCTACTGCTATATACTGCTACATGTATGGTTTCCCTAAGTAATTTCTTCCACTGAAAAAGAAGAAAATGCTAAAAGATTCTAGAGGGTGAGTGTGTTTAGCACAGACAAGATTTTCTGGGTTTCTTCGTTATTCCTAAAGAAATCAGTATACCTAGAGGTACTAAGGGATCAGAGAGTCTGTCATAGCATAAGCTAAGGTACAACTGTATTCTTTCCACACTAGTAACACAGACTTTTCAGCTGCTGTATTGCAGATTTCAGTTCTTGCCACGGGACTGAACCAAATGGCTGCAACAAAATTCCTTCAGAGTGGTACATTTGTTCTTTTCCCATTTGTGGGCAAGTAAGGAAGATTAATTCCTCTTGTTGGTTAAAAGGATTCACAGTAAGGTCTCATTATAAGGTAAGGCCTGTCTCATGTCCCTTTGCTACAACACAGACATGATCTTGTAGCCCTGAGAACACAGGTCTGAGTAAAATGTTCATAACCTCAGTAAGTGCTTTTGGGCATGGTCCTCCTCTCCAGCTTCCATATTACTGGGGCTAGTTACTTATTTTCTGGCACAAACAGCTCTCTATACAAGCTGCACTTCAGTTGCACTCCATTTGTTGAGCAGGTGTTTACTTTTTCGTCATGGTTCAGTGATAAGATCAACTTTCTGTTGTAAACACCAGCACACCTCAGCCTAGTCATGTGCTGCAACACACATAGCTCATGTCCTGTGAAAAGCATATGCTATATGTTTCTCAAGTGTTTTCTTGCTCTGGTAGGGGGACAGGGGTGTTAAGTAGAATGTGAGCCCCACGCCACTCTGAACAGAAATGTCATGGCCCACTTGAGAGAGAGCAAGGCTTAGAAAGAAGAGATCAAATTGTGTGATATGAGCAAAAATAAAACCTAGTCAACTAATTCCCACATTAACCTGATTCTGAAGCATGTTTATCCCAAACAATTCTGAGCCAAATGTGCCCATTCAACAGACAAATCTGTCAAAAAATGGGACAAAACAAAGAGGTTTCAAACTACGTCCTGACTCACCCAGAACCTTGGGTGTTTTATGAACATCCTCAGGGATGAAATAGCCTCCACCATAGAACAACCCATGGTTCACTATTCAGGTACTAGAAAACAGCTACAGGTTAAACAGGGAGCTCCACATCAAACCCATTTAACCTCGCTACAATCTCTGTGAGAGATTACTAAGAACCACAGCAACAGTCCTAAGTCCCTCAGAGTTTCTGCAGAACTGAACTATGTCAATCAGGTTAAATATTGTTTGAGACCAGAAAAATCAGCAAAAATGGTTATCAAATTCAACCCAGCTTAAACAGCACTGTGTACACAAACTGCAGCGAGAAGTGGAGAAAGCAAGACACTGTACTATGTGGGAGCCTAGAGGAGCCTATGAGATCTTCTACATGTGCATATGCAATTGCATATTTCAGAAATAATCTGTACATCTATACTAAATATCTGAATGGAAGTCCTAAAATATATTTCTGTAGCAACTCCTTTTTATTTAGGAGAATAGAGGAAGAAGATTAAATAACTTGGTTCAGAACTTCAAAAAAATAGACTGCTGAATGAGCAACAGACAACATTTTTTGAAGAGTAAAAGGTCACACTTCACTTGTTCCTTTGCATTTTTAAACACATTACTGCTCAGACAGACAAGTCAAATACAATGAACATAAAAATAATATTAAAAAAAACATACAGGCAGTTCTGCTTCAAAGCCCAATGTAAAAAATGAACAGTCAGAGTACAGCGGAAAGTTGTTGTGAATGGTTTCTTTGGGTTTTTGTTTTTCGTTTTTGGGGGTTTTTTGTGGTTTTTTTTTTTCCCAAATTAAAATTAATTTAGGGACAGGAAACAAAATGAGCCATAAGCAATACAGTTCATCACAAAAAGATTATTCTGACTACAAGGGGAAGGCTTCCAGTACCCAACCTTTTATGATTTAGAATGTGTAAAATTACAACTAACAGTGATTTTCATCCAAGAAGCTGCAAAAGAGAATAAATGAATGTAACCTTTTAAGGCAAGCATTGTTACCCTTATTCTGATGGAGGACAAAACACTGCACAGCGTGATAAAGGGACTATTCATATGCATCCAGTATTTACATAATATCTGACAATGATGAGTTTTATCAGACTTCAATGGGTGCCCAGTTTACATAGTCATAAATGTATCTGAAAATACAGCCGTAGATTTTGGACTCCTCCCATTCTCAGTACTTTGGTTCACACTGACCCAAATCATAATAGCTTGGTCTTAAATTTTCAGAGGTCAGAGTCACAGAGACCTGAAATCTAGACATCTCAGTCTAGGGACCAAAGGCTGTGGAAATCAAGACACTATACCCTTTTAAGCCCTGCTACCTTGTTCCACTGAAGAATTCAGTGATTGGATTAGGAAGAGGATCTCAAGTACTCAGTTGCTGTAAACACCATGCATGCCGTTTTAGTACCAAAGAGCCTAATATTTTGACTCTGTTTGTAAACTCAGGGTTAGTGAAAAAATATATAAGGCTACAAAAATACACAGCTACCTCAAAGTAGATGTGCATTAAAGAAATATAGAAGAAACCTTGTTCCCATCTTGGAGATGTCCACAGTTGTAAACACAGCACAGAGAAAGCATAATGCTGTAGGTAAGGCAGTAGTGACCTGCTCTGGTCAAAAACCAGGCAGATAGCAGGACCATAACCTTGTGTGAGGGACCGAGAGACTGTGAGAGACTGGCAACAATTTTGTCTCAAACAACCAAGCAGGCAGCTGCAAGCAGCCGAAACAGGATGTGCCCTGTGGAGGTGGGGTACTGAACTGTTTCTGGGAGGCTTTCAATGAGGTGCTGAATTTTTCCCTGTCCTTCCTGAGTCATTGTCATGACACCTGTGTGCGGCAATGGACTATCTAAAAGATCACCTCCCTGGACCCCACCGAGTGGGACAGGACACCTCATATGGATCAAGTAAAACAGAATACAGCTTATTTACTTGTTACACATGAACCAGGCATCAGATGAGCAGATGCAACATGCAGCAAAGGTGGTTAGGAAACAAGCCACGCTTGATACTCTAGGCTTTTCTGCATGCAAGTGATAATATCTTTTCGTTCGTAACCCAAAACATAGGAAAACACTCCCAATGTGCCGACACAAGAGCTGAGGAAAGAGTCAGACCATCAGTGGAGCAGTTTACTGGCAACTGGTTAGCTAAATAAAAAGAGGTTGATCACAACAGAGCAGACTCCTGTGAGTTACAGGCACATTTGTACTTGGAATAAAGTTGCCAAAAGCACAGAAATATTTCATAGTTTGGAAGAAGAACTGGCAAGAGTTCGGGCACTACAGATAAAGAGAAGACCATGATGAATTCGCCACCAAGTTCAGACACTTAAAAACTTAGAAGGCAATGAACACAGAAAGAAAAAGGACCTCAGGAAATTTTGAAAAATATTTTCTAATATTGTCCTGGTTTCAGCTGGGATAGAGTTAATTGTCTTCCTAGTAGCTGGTACAGTGCTATGTTTTGAGTTCAGTATGCAAAGAATGCTGATAACACGCTGATGTTTTCAGTTGTTGCTAAGTAGTGTTTAGACTAAAGTCAAGGATTTTTCAGCTTCTCATGCCCAGCCAGCAAGAAAGCTGGAGGGGCACAAGAAGTTGGCACAGGACACAGCCAGGGCAGCTGACCCAAACTGGCCAATGGGATATTCCATATCATGTGTTGTCATGCCCAGTATATAAACTGGGGGGAGTGGGAGTGGGAGTGGGGGGGATCACCACTCAGGGACTAACAGGGTGTCGATTGGCAGGTGGTGAGCAATTGCACTGTGCATTGCTTGTATATTCCAATCCTTTTATTATTGCTGTTGTCATTTTATTAGTGTTATCATTATTATTAGTAGTAGTTTCTTCTTTTCAGTTCTATTAAACCATTCTTATCTCAACCCATGAGTTTTACTTCTTTTCCCGATTCTCTCCCCCATCCCACTGGGGGGGGACAAGACTGAGTGAGAAGCTGTGTGGTGTTTAGTTGCTGGCTGGGGTTAAACCATGACAAATATATATGTAATATATATGGCTTTCCTCAAATAATAGCCCTGAAGTTTAAAAACCAATTCACTGAAGAATGCCAGTTGTTAGTAGCCCTACAGAGCTTATCAAGCAAAGGGCCAGTGAAGTTAAATTGCATTTTCAGTAC
Source organism: Haliaeetus leucocephalus (assembly GCF_000737465.1). Classification (NCBI taxonomy): domain Eukaryota; kingdom Metazoa; phylum Chordata; class Aves; order Accipitriformes; family Accipitridae; genus Haliaeetus; species Haliaeetus leucocephalus. The sequence continues at coordinate 2,478,306 of NW_010972581.1, read as the reverse complement.
AACTGGCAAACTCTGATAAGAAACAGAGCATGAATGGCAGACTATTTTGACAGGAAAAAAAAAGAAAGACAAAAAAGAAGAACCATTCAAGTCCCCGAAGATCATGTATTCATTGCTGGTGAAGTAGAAAGTCCACTTACCTAGCTTTCCTTAACTGCTTAATTTCATTCATACTGAGACAAATCTAAACAGTCATAGCCTGACTGGAGAACTACTTTAAGGTGATGGGAATGACAGATTCGTGATTACATGACATCACCTCTTAGAAGTTTGTAAACAATCAGATTATGATATTGGCAGTGCCACCTGCTAGGACACCACCTGATGTCTCTCTGCTCTGAACAGTCAGCTCTAGAATATAATGGGAAGTGATACTTCCCCTATTGACTTATCTGGACTTCAAAAACACATGATCAGTATCAAATGCCTACAAAGGAAATGCACTCTCAGTTGTAGCAGCAGTATTCTGGTAGGACTTAAAACGTCAGTCCTCACATGCTTGACTCTCAGAGCATTTCACTTTGATTCTTGTGGCCATGCAGAAAGAACTCGCTGCCTGTCATAACTTTGTGCCAGTCTGAACTGCAGTCAGACAGATGCCCATCCCACAACTGCATGCAAACAGTAGCTGCCAACTTATCAGAAATATATTTCAAGGCACCAGTAGGGACAAACATGAATACCCTATCCTCTTCATGAAAATCTGCTGGCAATATTGCAAGCCTTGCAATTGTTTTACTTTGTCAAGGCTGTCTTCAGAAAAAAAAGAGGATTTGAAACTTAGGCCAAAGTGTTCCAACTTGTATGCCTTAAGTTATCACTGACATAAATCTGTATTTTGGCACCTAAGTCCAACTGGCTTTATTTCATCACCCACAGCTACTAAAGGCTTTGACACAAGACAGGTACAAGATTCAACACCTCTATAAATCACAATATTTTTTATTTACACACCTACTTTCAGTGTAAAACCTTAAGGAAAAAAACCACTTCTGAAACAGGAGAGTACAATTATCCTCAGCCAAGTTTGTCCCCAAACGTGATGCAGTTAAAAGAGAAAAAAACCATCATGAATACAGTAGAAGCATGTTAAAGGTATTTCGTAGTTCTTATCAAATTGCTTCAGAGACAAATAGAGAAGTCAAGTCAGGTCTCTAGGTGAAAAATCACACTGAATTAACTCATTTTCAAATGTTAATATAAACATGTAACATAAATATGCTATGAAAGATTACTATAGTCCAAATACTTCAAGACAGATCACAATGTATGAGATGATATAAAATAATCCTTTAGTAATCCATTACACAGGTAGGCTTTTGTTGCTAGAAGAACTGAAAAATCTAGTAAGAATCAGCAAAAGTGTATACCACTGAATAAAAACTTACAAAATTTATTTTTTAACAATAAGAGCATTTTTCTAAATAGGTTTTCATCTAGTTATACACTGATGTTTCCTTAATATCTAATAAACATTAGATATCTACATATAAGAGAGATTAATATGCATTTAATTTCAAAGTGTTCTGTCTAAGTACAGATCCACAATAAAAAGTTCACTGGATTTCAGTGTCAGTCACAGCAGACAAGTTCAAACAAGTTGGGAAAGGAGAACTAAGCCTCCTTGCATCCTTCAGCTAAAAATCAAAATAAGCTTTTCCCTGAACTTGCCAGAAGCACTAGGGTCTCCCACAGTACAGCTGTAGATCACAAGTGCAATCAGCTCACCACTGCACTGGAAGAAGAAAGCATGCCTGCTTAAGAGTGCCTCTATGTTTCTTTTGAATAAAACCTCTGTGGACAAAAACAAAGACCAAACACGAACCACCACTGAGATGTATAGAAAAATCAGAAACGTCACTGAAATCTGTGGCAGCCACAGAAACTGAAAACAGGTTGAAGGGGTCTCTATAGCCTCTTAACTGCAAAATCATGTGATGGCACTACAAACTGTACCTGCCAGCAATTTAGTTTCCCGGACACAGGGAGTCAGGGGGAAAGCCACATCAGAAGCATATGTTCTCTTAAGCACAGGTCTTTGGAAGCAGTCACCTAGTAAAGAACACCTCTTTCAAGCACCTTTAGGCATGCATAGAGTTATTTCCAACTACAACAAATGCTTCTTATCTACTTTGAATAAATCACAGATTCGGATAGCTTTTACAGGATAGCTTCTTCAACTCCATGCTTTGTTTATGATTAGAGGCAAAAGCACTGACATCTCTTCTTTCAGGATACTTTTGGCTGCACAGGAAAGAGCAAATAAGAGATGCTTTCTTGTCTGGTTTTGCATTCCAAGGAGTTTTAGATACCTATCTACCCAAATACGCAGATGCCTAGTCAACCTTACCCTGAGAATGGCTGGTACATCTCCCTACACTAATCAGAATGCAGAGTTTAACATTCACTCATTTGCAAGTAACATAATTAATACACTGGAACTCTTTGTTTAAAATGTTGCCTTGGCTGAGCATGTTGAAAATTAACCTCACATTGAATTCCTGCAGTTGATGCTTTCATTTACATTTCACATGGGACTTCTATCCCTTGTAAGAAGTTTGAGAAGCGGTGTGTGCATCTTTATTTTTTTAAAAAGCTTTTAGTGTTCAGGGATTTTTTCCCAAGTTTCAGACTTGCCAAGCAGTCGCAGGCCTCAGTGATTTTGGTTTTGACATTTTATTTATTAAAATACACTAGATACAGTTTAATTTATTTTGCAAATATTTATTATTGTTTCACCTGCCTTTAAATGGAAGCCCTTGCACTTGAAAGCTGTTTATTTCCACAGCAGCATCTGCAGATATCTGTGTAACCTCTGTTGAAATTCTATTCTCTAATTTCTTGCAGCAGTATTTCTTCAGGTACCATAGCTGATATTCTTGTAACTTCTTTAGTAACAACTGCTTTAATAGAACGATTTTTCTTTGCCCCTTCCAGCTCTGGGTAAAGAAAAACCCCAATGTCACTAAGATTTCCTAGATTAATTTCATTTTGTATTTACAGATTAAGAAAGTGAGGCGAGAGGAAGTGTAAAAAGAAGACAGCTTGACTCTCTAGTACACACTCTTTGTGTAGCAGAGACAAGTATTGTCCCAAAACATTTCTTAACTTAAAGATTTAAGATCCTCTTGTATATTTACTCCAAAATTACAAGAAGATTGCAAGCAAAAATTAGTTAAGCCAGACTAACAGTTCAGTTTTTTGGATAAGGTCCTCATGAGATCAAAAACTTTCTAGTTTTACTCAAGTTTTACTTTCTTTACTCTAGTTTACTCAAAAGACAGGCTTCTCCTGGTTTAGAATACAACTTGAAACCAAAACCCTATGGCATGTTCAGATCCATGTCATCTAGCAGCTTCCTACAGGGAAGGTTTTATGAGGAACTTGAAATAATGATCTATTCCCCCAATGCATAATCAAAATACTTCAGTAACTGCTGTAAATGCAACTTTCAGATTCTGTTTCCTTGTGCCCATGATAATTTGGGGGGGGTCAAAATTTAAAGTTAAAAACTACTCATTTCTCAAGCTATGCCTTTTTAATGGTACTATAACTGGGTAGAAAATATTTCCTACCCCATGGAAATTCTTCATAGTTTCACAGTACACTTGTGATATTTAAAAAAGACAGGAGTGCCCGCTTGGATCAATGAAAAGCACACACTTAGAATGAAGACTTCAATGCCATAGACAAGCCTCCTAACAATTAAGTTACTGGACATTAAATAATTAAGTCTCCTCTCTTAACCTGAATTTCTATCTCAGACCTGAAAAGTCTTTGCCCCTGAAAATTTAGTCAAAACAAGTAAAGCCTTTTCAACCATGTAGCTCAAAAGATTTGGAATTTCCTAATAGAAACACTACTAAATTCCTCAATTTTTCTCTCAACGATGTTGCTCCACATTTGATTGTTGCAGCTGTACAACATAGGGATTTTCATAATCTCTAATCCCTCATTTTATCACAGTTGATATTTTAGTAAAGTATGGGGTGAACAAAAAACCATTCCACTAGTTAGCTATTCCACTAGGAGCTACACTGCCTACATGGAACTGTGCCATTGCCTTATCAGGCCCCAACTCTGAACTCCACCCAGAGTAATGTCTTGAGTAAAGGCTGGAGTTAAAATATTCCATTGTATTTTAACTTGTGCTTACTTAAGCGACTTTGAAACTTTCAGTATGTAAGAGAACCTTGAGGTTTGTTAACAGTATGCACAAATAGGTAAGAAACCTTAAGTTCTGCTAAGCTTTGTGATTAAAGCCTGCCAGGGCCAGCTAACTAGGAAGAAGAGATGAACCACCTGAGATGACCCACACTGCGCATGCCTTAAAAGAGAGTTCAATTAGCAGACACCAAGAAAATGACCACCAGAGGGTTTTGAAGACCCCAAAAGACCACCAAACCCATTTAATAGCGCATGCCCAAATGGGTGGGCACTATGTAAATAATTTCTGGGAAATAACATGAATATGTACAACAATTCCAGGAAATATAATGAATATGTATATATTAGAACAATATAAGCTTTGCTTGCTGTAGGTAACAGTATGCACACTAGGAGGAACTATCCCGCATGCATCCAGCACTGCAATAAAGAATGCCTGCTTTCTAAAACTCCAAAACTGAGTCATAGAGAGTTTCTTCAACTGGCTTTTTTGGTAACAAGAGCACTACATTTTCTCCCTTCTACAGATGAGTGAGAAAAAAGCTGCTGTCCTATCTCCTACCTCAAGCTCTCTGACTTAGCTGTGTTCCCAATAGCTTTCACAGGGAGCACGTGCTCTATTGACCTTTATCCATAACCCAATTTGATTAAACACAAGCAGGTCATGGCCCAAGTCCTCTACATAAATTCTTTGAACATCTTTCTTGTATGACATTTCTTGGTAGCTTCACCCACTTCAGCGCTTCTTGGAGCCCCTCACAGTTCTTAAACTGGATTTCCCAGCCTGGGTGAACCTGCTTTAGGCAGGCGAGTGGGCTAGAGAGCCCTCTAAGGACTTTGTAGCCCTATATTTTGCAGAGTTTTCTTAGGTTCAGCCTTAACTTTTACTTAGTATACTATCAAATTAATAACATGGCACTGAACTCAATGAAAATGCTTCTTTAGAATGCTTTTTCTGGCAACAAACTCACCTTCAAAAGTAACTAGGATTACCAGAGTAATTTAAGAATCATCCCGAACATAATTAGAGTGACTAAGCAGAGATTTAAATCTGAACTCTTTTTAAGACCCTAAAAAAGAATTAAGCGTATGCTAGTAAGTGTGTTACTGAATGGAGACAGATTTCAGGATGCAGTCAAGTCCATTTTTGGGTCCATATTTTGGGTTACTGAATATCGCTACTTTGAGCCATGGTGACATTTCCCAAAACAAATGCTACCGCAAACCACTGACAAGGGTAACATCTTCATAAAAACCTCATTATTACACAAGTCTTACATTATATTCAGGTTTAAATTCTTACCAAACTTCTGGTAGCTCTCAGCCTCCCCTCCATTGTTGATGGTGTATTCTCTGCTCTCACAGTTTACCTTTCCTTCCCTCATTCCACTATGGTCTGTTCAGCTTCTATAGAAATTAACATAATAATCTTTGGGATTTACACTTCTTACATTGTCTTCACTTGGGTTAGATAGTTGCAAAAGTTTAAAGTTACATAATTTGTGCATCAACTCAATATAAGCATCTTCTGTTCCATATAAATATTTTCTAAAATCTGTCTGAACACAGTCTTGAAAGCAGTTTTCATTCACACATACAAAAAGTATAAGCTAACATCATTCAAATACAGACAAAGCACATGAAGGCCTATAAGCTGCATACACATCATACCCTATTCATAATTTTTTTTGTTTGTTTCTGTGCATAAACAACTGATAGTATTATTAACAGTCCAGTTCATCTTACGTGAAGTTACTGGTTTTGCCTCTTCATGGACTTCCTCCCATCACCTCTATTCTTCTGTGCAGTTTTGAAGACTCATAACCACATACAACAAGATTTAACTAGTATTATTTAGTACTAGAATAGTAACTTCTGGGCTGTCAGTACAAGAACTAGATTTAAACGACTCAGGCTTCATTCAGGAAAAAAGAACATCAAAGATAAACATCTATGGATCCAGGCCACACAGGAAAATATCTGCTGGACTGACTGCAGAAAAAAACCCCAAACAAATAAACGTTTAAATAGCAGATGACTGTATTGCTGTGATTTAAGCATCAATTTGTCTGCTCTGTATAGCAAAAACAGCACTGTGGTGACCAGAATGGAGCATTGGTTTATGAGTAGACAACAATATCTCTCCAGTAGTATGTTTTAATTGCTTCAGGTACTGCCACAATATTAGTAAAAAGAGATTGCTACCTAAAAGCCAAAATGAGACATGAGGCACTGGTTATGCTTCACCCACTGAAAGTACTTTTCTGAAGTTTTAAAGCTTTCTATTGAATGAATTTCATTTTCATCCTCCAGTTTTCTTAACTTCAGGTGAGCAGTTCATACAAAAAACATTTCCCTCCCATCAATGAGATTGGTCACAGAGGTAAAGTTACCCGTACATACAAGGCGCACAGAATAGAGTAGTAATCATCTAACATATTTGGTGTGTGCAAGCTGCTGCACAGGCCCTCCAAAAAAGACAGCAGACCTTTATGTAAGTGCACAATTGCAAGATTAGACCTGAAGTTCATGATCTGCCACTGGGTTACTGCAACAAGGAGTTTTACATTGCACAGACTCATGCTGGGTCTGAATCTAGCTCAATGTATTGTAAAGTTCATAATATTCTGTGTCTGTAAGCCTCCAAATATTTTTTTTTTCTACATTTATACATACTTGTAAATTAGGCTATGGCAAACAAGATGAATTCTATCTTATGAAAAGTAGTTTAGACCAAGAGTTAAGCTGCAGATCTTTTCCATATGAAAATACTTTTACCAAGAAAAATTTATGTTTCATTAAATGTACCTTAAATTAAACCCTAACTACAGTGTAAGAAATTGATCTGATAACTTCAGTTAAGGAATATCAGCTTAAATGTTTTTTCCTACCTAACATCATGAAGTATTAAAAAAATACATTTTTATGTCCATTTTACTAACTTGCCACACTTTTTATGAATTGCTGATTAAAAAGAAAAACTTCTAATTTACCAAGTCTCAGGTAAGAACACATTAGTAATCCAACATCACACCTTTAAGAGAATTAATTCTGTTTAATAAATAACTTTCTATCAAATGATTAATCTCTTGATTATTTTGATTAGAATTTGCCAAATGTACATTATTTCTACTACTAGAGCAGGCAATAAATTATTTATGTACTTGGTTTTATATGGCTTACAGGCTTGAAAAATTGCTTATTCAGAATGACTAACTAATCTATCACTTTTTTAGTATAAAGAGGGCAAAGCGTAAAAGAATCCTAATAAATTTACTAAACACTGTCTATGTACAGAATGAAATTAAACAAATCAAATTAAAATTTCAGTTGCACACATGACTAAGCAGGAGAATGCTCTCAGGGTACCAGAGGTTAATAATAAATTGCAATGAATCTAATAACTAATTGTTTCTTGCTTCTAGAAATGGCTGCATTTTAAAGTAATTTCGAATGCAAGCTCAGGGCAAAACGTGTTCTTTTTGCTTTTTCTGCAATGCTTGTTCAATCAGTGCAGCACAAATAACAGAAGTTACTCCGCCCTGCTCCATATATGCCCTCTACATATTAGTGCCAGGTGTCAAACAGACTAGTTCCTCAATGTAAAGGTTACCATTGTAGGTGTACTTCAGTAGCCTGTCTCTGAGGTGACCAATAAATGCCTTCAGGAAGGTGTGATGTCTCCCCAGTATGTGCTCCCAAACATCAGCAGCTGTTGTTCCAGCTGTATAAGGAACAACGAAGGACTATCTTCAGATTGGCACTGCACTACTGGGTCTCACCCACTCTTATTTCCAAAGGAAGCATTACATGTCATTTAAAAAGTTAAAGGCACTTCAGAATCATGCTCTCTTATTCCCTAGAGAGAAAAAACAAGCCAATATCATACTTCACACATAAGACTGAAATCTTTTCAGAAAAAAAAGACAGAAAGAACAGGAAGATATATGAGAAGGATATCATGACATCCAAGGATTGTAATAAACCCTTCCAAGAACAATTTCAGGTGAATGTAGTAGATAGAAAGAGCAAAGCAACACAGACTATACTAACGAGCAGTAGACAGTCACACAGCAATAGTTATGTCCTTGAAGGGTGAGCACCAGAACACCAAAGGTGGCCCTGGATCTCATTATGTCCATTCTGTCAAATTACAGAGCCCTTTATTATCAGAAATCTCCATCATATCTGTCCTTTAGGTAATAATCAAGTTACCTCTTATCTTTCTCCTGGATAGACAAGCAACCCAATTTATTTAGTTTTTATACAAGGCATGTTCTCCAAACACCAACTCAGTTTAGCAATTCTTTGGAGAAAAACAATACATCTTTCTGAAAAGTGACAACCAGACTGTGCCCAGGTGTCCTGGTTTCAGCTGGAATGGAGTGAATTTCTTCTGGTATAGTGTTGTGTTTTGGATTTAGTACGAGAAGAATGTGGATAACACACTGATGTTTTTAGTTGTTGCTAAGTAGTGTTTAGACTAAGTCAAGTATTTTTCAGTTTCCCATGCTATTCCAGTGAGCAGGTGCACAAGAAGTTGGGAGGGGACACAGCTGGGACAGCTGACCCCAACTGACCAAAGGAATATTCATTAGCATATGACATCATGCTCAGCATATAAAGCTGGGGGAAGAAGAAGGAAGGGGGGTTGGGAATTCAGAGTGATGACATTTGTCTTCCAAAGTAAACATTGCGCATGATGAAGCCCTGCTTTCCTGGAGATGGCTGAACACCTGCCTGCTGATGGGAATTGGTGAATGAATTCCTTGTTTTGCTTTGCTTGCATGTGTCGTGGTTTAACCCCAGCCAGCAACTAAGCACCACGCAGCCGCTCACTCACTCCCCCCCACCCCACCCAGTGGGATGGGGGAGAAAATCGGGAAAAGAAGTAAAACTCGTGGGTTGAGATAAGAATGGTTTAATAGAACTGAAAAGAAGAAACTACTACTAATAATAATGATAACACTAATAAAATGACAACAGCAATAATAAAAGGATTGGAATATACAAGCAATGCACAGTGCAATTGCTCACCACCTGCCGATTGACACCCCGTTAGTCCCTGAGTGGTGATCCCCCCCACTCCCACTCCCACTCCCCCCAGTTTATATACTGGGCATGACAACACATGATATGGAATATCCCATTGGCCAGTTTGGGTCAGCTGCCCTGGCTGTGTCCTGTGCCAACTTCTTGTGCCCCTCCAGCTTTCTTGCTGGCTGGGCATGAGAAGCTGAAAAATCCTTGACTTTAGTCTAAACACTACTTAGCAACAACTGAAAACATCAGTGTGTTACCAACATTCTTCTCATACAAAACTCAAAAACATAGCACTGTACCAGCTACTAGGAAGACAATTAACTCTATCCCAGCTGAAACCAGGACAGTGTGACAGCTTTTGCTTTACCTATTAAACTGTCTTCATCTCAATCCACAAGTTTTCTCACTTTCACCCTTCTGATTCTCTTTCCCATCCAACCGGGGGAAGTGAGCGAGCAGCTGTGTGGTGCTTAGCTGCCAGCTGGGGTTAAACCACATCACCAAGTATCAGTAGTTTGCCATACATATTTAGTTAATTTTTCCTTGCTTAGTCCACTCAAACCGGGGTAGCACGCCAGATAATATTCACAGGTTCAGAAAGAGATAGAAGCAGGTCTTAGTTGTACCTACTACTAACACTACTATTTCTCCTAGAAGCCTCTTTAAGTAGTCACATTACATTCTCATGGAGGACGGTGAAGACATGAGGAGTAAATGAAGTATTAGAAATAAAGTCTGCTTGATTTTATATTTCTTGACAGAAGCATAACAACTGAAAGAGAAGCAGGAAATGCAAAAAAAATTTCTTTAATCCAAACCAAATTATTTCAAAAATGTTAAAAAAAGAAAAAAAGAAAAATAAGAAAAATCCCTTGTACTGCATTGGCATGGCAAGGTTTTGGTAGTGGGGGGATTGCAGGGATGGCTTCTGTGAGAAGCTGCTAGAAGCTTCCCCTGTGTCTGACAGAGCCAATGCCAGCCAGCTCCAAGATGGACCTGTGGCTGGCCAGGCCCAGCCCATCAGAGATGGTGGTAGCGCCTCAGCAATAAGATATTTAAGAAGGGGGAAATGTTGCTGCACAACAAAAACTGCAGCTGGAGAAAGGAGTGAGAATATGTGAAGGCAACAACCCTGCTGACACCAAGGTCCCTGAAGAAGGAGGGGGAGGAGGTGCTCCAGGTGCCGGAGCAGAGATTCCCCTACAGCCCATGGGGAAGACCACGGTGAGGCAGGCTGTCCCCCTGCAGCCCAGGGAGGTTAATGGTAGAGCAGATACCCACTTGCAGCCCATGGAGGACCCCACACCAGAGCAGGTGGATGCCCAAAGGAGGCTGTGACCCTGTGGGAAGCCCATGCTGGAGCAGGGTCCTGGCAGGACCTGTGGACCCATGGAGACAGGAGCCCATGCTGGAGCAGTCTGTTCCTGAAGGACTGCACTGCATGGAAGGGATCCCTGCTGGAGCAGTTCATGAAGAACTGCAGCCCATAGGATGGACCCCCATTGGAGAAGTTCATGAAGGACTGGGTCCCATGGGAAGGACCCCTCACTGGAGCAGGGGAAGAGTGTGAGGAGGAAGGAGTGGCAGAGACAACGTGTGATGAACTGACTGTAACCCCCATTCCCTGTTCCTCTGTGCTGCTGGGGGGAGGAGGTAGAGAAAATTGGGAGTTAAGCCCAGGAAGAAGGGAGGGGTG